>NW_017306302.1:1451842-1515068 GCF_000935625.1 Nanorana parkeri | reverse complement strand
GTCAATCGTACGTTTGACCTATCTTACTATAATACACAACTCTAGTAGTTGATCATCAGATTTCTGGAAAATGAATACATAGATGGATGAAATTAAATAAGTGAAGATGGACATGACTGACTGCAAAGCCAAGTAACCCTCACTTCCCACCTAAATAACACACTGAACACAGTAATTTCAAAGAACGTAATGTAATAACATTTATTGGAAGGTTGAAAGGCCACAGTGATGTAAACATTTACAATAATAGCAGAACATACTATGAACAAAATACTTTGGTCCATGACGAGTGCCAAAAAACACCACTCACCGCTTACGGGTGGTGTACCATGACCCATTGTTTACTGTACCAGCCACCGGCCGCCCATATTCTGGCCCAAGTACGGTACGTGGGTACGCCCACCAACAGTTGCCCAAGTTCTTACTGGCTACCAAGCTATAGAGCCCAGTAGCCCCACCATTGGCACTTCCCTTACTACCCAATGGACGACCAACCTAGAAGAAAAATAAGTCAGACATATTTCCAAAAACACAAATTCCACCTTAAACGCAGAAAAGGAATACCCATAACCCTAACTAGAAAAAAGGAGGGAAATGTATCCCTCCTCCCCAAATTCCACACTTGCGGAAACCCTTAGGAAACATAAAAAACAACAAGCTGAAATACTATCGGGTAGGGTGGGCGGGACTGACTCCTTTTCTCTCCCACCTAAAATGGTTCCCTACCTCACCCTGTACAGTAAGATGGCCCCCTAACTCCACCCCCCAAGCTAAACCCACCTATCACTAAGCTAGCTGGCCCTCCCTCCCCCTTTTCAAACACAACAGAAAAAACACCCTTTCATCTAATACTGACCTAACTCCTTCTTGTTCAGGTCTGACCTGCATCAGTCATGCCCCTTTCTCCGCCTATTGCTACACAGGGAACTTGATTTTCCTTGAGAGATATATTTTATAACATTTCCGGTTCAAGCAGAAACACATAATGAAGACATTGAATTGCATGCAATGTATTCACGACTGTATTTTTAAGCCAAGCTTGGAACATCTTGTACTACTACTCTAACAAGAGCTGTTCTTCTGTTTATAGAAGTCATTAATTCTTTATCATGTTCTTTATTAATGTTTGGTCGATTTATGTTGCTTTTAATAATAACTTTTTCAGTTTCTATGAAAAAGGTTTTAAAACTCACTGGTAATGTTTTTTCCAAACAGGAACAAAGTGGATTAGATTAAGGGAGCTACTTTGTATACTTTGCTTGCAGAGCTGAAGTTTTATTAACAAAGGGACTGGATTCAGCATGACTGCTGCTAATCACACACGCACACAAACACTATAAACACACACACATACACACATACACACACACATACACACACACACACACACACACACATACACACACATACACACATACACACACACACATACACACACACACACACAGAAACAGTAAAGACCTTTCTCCAGTTTTGTTAGAGGAAAACAGACGTTTGCTATATGTGCAGGTTTCACCTTGGAGAACTCAAAAAGTAACATTGCACAAGGTACTAATCTCAATATTTTCAATATGACCAAGCTTCTTTCAGACCCGGAGATATTAAGCTGAGGGGCTACATGACTGTGGGGAGGAATTGTCTCCTTGGAAAGGTTCAAGATGGGGAATAATTAGAGGGCCTTACTTAATTAAGGGCCCGTTCACACCAGTTCAGGGCAAGGTTCCATGCCATAAATGCACTGGGTTGCATATTCAGAGCCTCCTTGCATTCTGGGATGGGAGGGGGCGTGGTGGTACCATTCATTTCAATAGCACCGCAGACACTTCTCCCTCCCGCAATGTAATCGCCCGCACTGGAACGCGTGGTACAGCAATTTCCTGAGTTCCAGTGTGATCGCAAAAAATAATGCATGGTTGAAAGGAGCCCTGGTGGGAGTCCTTTCTGGAAAGTCGACAGAGGAAGCAAGTTGTCCTATCCGTCCTCCCTTATCTTAAAGTTACAGATGATTTAGCATTTTCTGTGTGTTTGTCATGGCAGCTTGGTGGGTTAGGGGGTCTTTGGGAGTCAAATAAATGTGAGATGGTAAAAAAAAAACATTGTGGATAGGGGGCCCTGGCCCCTTGGGAAAGTCAGGCCTGGTTAATGCTGGAATTGTCCTCAAGCCACTGGGGGGTTTGGCTGGGAACATGTTTAGAACAGCCTTAGTTGGGCTAACGGACACCAATGACCCCTTTCTCGTGACAGCAGTTGTTATGTTATTATTATTTTGGTTTGTTTCTGGTTACTATTATTTTGTTTTTTGTTTCTGGTTATTATGAGTAGTAAAATGTAATTTGTTATATGCTTAAATAAAGGGCTTCTGTGGCCATTGCAACCCATGATGTGCACTTCATGTGGTTTTTATTGGGAACTTAGAAAGGGGCCAGAATTGATGAATCCAAGACTCCAAGAAATCACACACACTTTTGCAAGTTTTTTTATGTGTGTGGCAACGGAGCGTCCACATTCTTGAACATATTGATTCTGTAACCAGTGCTGCTCTACAGGGGCCCTATATAAGAGAGGTGCCTATCAGCATGGTATAGAGGGATCCACAAGAAAGAAGCAAAGCCCTCACTTCTTGTAATCATCCATACCTAGGGCTGTACTGAGAAGTCGTGCACGAATTAATCCACGACATAACTCCAAGAGAATTCCGTTTATCCAGACATTTACCACTGCCTCCAAAGATGTACATAGAGCCACTATCAAAAACCTGAAAATTCTTAAGGCTGAGAGGAGCCTATCCAATATTGCAAAAAAATAGGCCTTTACATATAGTAAGACTGTAAAAGATTTTTTTGGTACAGGCAGACCCGAGATCTAAATATTGCAAAAAAAGTTAGCTTTTTCCCATAAGACAGGATGTTACAGGTGTTTCCATTGTAACATTTGTAATTTCGTGATCTGTGGGGAACATTTTACACACCCATACAATGGTAACAAATATAAGATCCCCGGGCTGTTAGCATCCAATACTGAGTTCTGCGTCTATTTACTAAAATGTCCCTGTGCATTGGTCTATGTGGGCAGAACGATAGGTTCCTTCAAATGCCGCTTCCAAAGACATTGCAACGATAATCGCATAGCAATTGGCAAATTGCTGAAGGGGAGGAAGTGGACATAAATAAACCAGTTGCATTACATTAATTACATAACACCAGATGCATGATCTCAGAGGCATGGTAACAGAACAGGTACAGATGCATCCCAGAGGGGGTTATAGGGCAAAACAGTTGTTGCAAAGAGAGGCATACTGGATATACACTAGCCTGCTTTTTAGATGAAAGATGATCTCTGAGTCACCATCCTTTGCTGGCTCTCCTAGTACCCAATGGTATGCCACTATCATGATCCACACAATTACTCAATTGGCTGCTGGCGGTTCAGTAGCAGCTTTGGTGTTTTTAATTTCAATTAATTTTTGGTATCACAAGGTGTTATTCCTTCACCCCTCATGCACTTTGGCATTGCTCCCACCACGGTTGAAGATATTGGGCCTATTTTTATGTTTTCAGTTCACCAAGGATTACTATATCAATCAATTAGCCTGTCATGAGACTGATTAGGTAGCTAACACTGCATTTGTTTTTGGTTATTTTTTTAATACCTTTTTACAGTCTACTGTAGTTATTGGCACTGATGCACATTCTGTCCTCATGAAAGAATAATATTTTCTTCTAATGGCATTTGGCGGGAGTATGACATCACAGTGACATCATGGGGTAGGTGGGTGGGGCTTCTGTTTATTTTGCACTGACTGGTATTGCAATATAGGATAGGTGGTTTTTAAGCTTTGTTGTCATTTCAAGTCTGATGAAGGGGACCCTGCATGGCCCCGAAACGTTGTAATTTGTTCTGACATGAAGTGTCAATAAACAGATGTTTGCTTCACTTCTACATGGTTTGCTGGTGACATCTCTAACAAGTCATGATAACCTAGACACATGTTAAAGTAGATAGTAACCCTAACTGGATGTATATCACAAACAAGTAAGGTCATTAGCAATGAATGACTTGATAGATGGAGCCATGGCTCAGCTCAGTGAATGTTTACTGCCTTCCTGTATATAGAACAAGCACTCTTTATTATCAATTTTGTTTTAAAGGGAGAGTACAGTGTATTTCCACTGACTGCATATTTTGAGTAATTATTAAAATGTTTACCATAAAGTAGGTCTAAACTGTAGCTGGATGACATTTAGAGCCAGCATCAACAAGTTTAGTTTTCCTCTGACAAGTTTTGAATTCTCATACAAGCTTTTGGCAATGCAAAACTCACCTAAGGCCCTCTTTTAAATGAGTGCTGTCCATTCCGATCAGCAGGGAATCTGTGTACAGAGCAGTATGGAACATACTGAGGAACATACTTGCAAGGAGGAGAAATTGAGCTAACCGGACCCATACAAACAAAAGAAAATCTGGCTGCACACAGGATTCCACTGGGACAGTTTATTTGAGGTT
This sequence comes from Nanorana parkeri, assembly GCF_000935625.1. Lineage (NCBI taxonomy): Eukaryota > Metazoa > Chordata > Amphibia > Anura > Dicroglossidae > Nanorana > Nanorana parkeri. Next base: position 1,510,565 of record NW_017306302.1, on the reverse strand, counting down.
TGTACAAGTGTGGTACAAGCTTCAATAAACTATCCCAGTGGAATCCGATGTACAGCCAGATTTACTTCTGTTTGTATGGGCTCATATTGGAGCAAGGACGTGCTCCCTGCGACAAGCAACCGGTTTATTCCTTTCCTGAGCTGTGGAGGGGTGGTGCTTCTTTTGTATGTTCTCCTAACCAGACCAATGTTAGGTCTGTGGGGAGTCAGATGTAAACAGACATGTTTACATATACTTACCTCCGATCTGTCATGATCACGTCCACCAAAACGGAACTCTTTTCTAGACCTAGACAGGGTCGGGGGATGTAAACAGATGTACGTCCGTTTAGATCCAGCTGCCCATAGAGTAACATTAGGCTTTCGATCGGACCCACCTGAAAAACTGACAGACGAGCCAGATTGGACGGCCTGTGTAAAAGAGGCCTTAGGCAGTTCAAATGCAGGTCAGAAGGTGGTCAGCAGCTGGTCAAATACACCTGTCTGAATTTTGAATCATCTCAGAAGCATCTCAAACTGATGTCAAGCTGATGCCATCAACACAAGGCCAAATGCCATCGACACAGGCCTTAATATTGCTAAAGCACTATAAACCACCACCATATTTTTTCTATTTTCTCCTCTTTCCAACCTTTTTTACATTTCAGTGTGAGAGGATGACAATGCAGAAGCACAGCGGTGAGGCAGTTCTCACCATGAAGGAACCTGAACAATTACCTTCATGGCAGGATGACCAGTTATTTTTATGAAAGCTGCACATTTAAAAAGATTGAAATCAACCATTAAATTTACATTAGTCTTCTGTTCCATTCACATCTCCTTTTGGAATTACTGACAAGTCATCATGAGGTGTGGAAACATAGCCAATATATAAAAAGAGTTGTAAGCATAAATTAGAAATGTTATTCTTTTGGTGGCACCCCTTCTTACCCTACTGTGTTTTATGGTAAATATGGCCCATGGCCCTCTGGAGAGTTACCAGAAGGAAGGGCTTTTCTTTCTAGGCTGTGGCATGAGAACGGATCCATTGGTGATGGTCATACCAGCACCGAAATTTGTGCCAGGGAGTACACTATATAAGCAACAAAAGGTGGTGAATGATAGCAAAAGCAAAATTTACAATTGTTTCAAGGAAATGTTTGAAGCCAAATTGTAGATGCCATCTGAGTTTCAGATTTTGCCTGAGGGGTACCATGACAGTAGAACCTGTACATATGCTAATATACAATCATGAGCATGATTGCTCAGGGTCCTCGGCAGTTTGTATCCATTACAGGGTTTTCAAAGAACCACCTTCACACAAATTGTTATGTAAGACTTCACTATGAGGGAAAAGCTTGTGGAGTATATCTATTCCCTAGTATGGGTGCAGGGGGAGCTGCAACGCAGACTACAATTGACTTATGCTGTACTTTTTTTTAAATTAGAATTAATTCATCAGTTCAGGGTTTTAGCTACAAATCTGGCACCATTGTTGAGGATGAACACTGCTTTTCTATCCTTCCAAGTAATTGATAGTTTCATACTGATGTGAAACACATTTCTTGTACATTTGAGTCGGTATTGAAAGAACTGCCAGGGAAAACAAAAACTTTGTGGCAAGCTAAGTACATAGAATAGGTATAACTTTAGCATTTGCAGTGTTCCGTTTCCTTGTCCTTGTGTATACACAGAGCTGGAAGTAGAACATTGTGTGATTGTTTGTATAATAACTGGGTGATCTCGTGATACTCTTAAATGCTATTTTATTTTATTGCATGGCTTGATAAACATATTATTCATATTAGATATAATGAGGTTATGAGTTAACTTGCATTAAAGATTGATATAGAGAAATTCACATGTCTATGTATTTCTCCTGCAATATTTAACCACATACAGCTTGTTCAGGTTACAAAGTAATAATGTATGCAAGGTGCAGGTAATAAACTGGTAGACAGGTGTATTCAGTACACTGTGTCTACCTATATACCGTGATGTGAGAGAATGATTACGCTATACATTACCTTGGTGTCATAAATTGCAGAAGATAAAACATAGATAAGAAAGGATTATAGAGGGACATTGTGTAGGAAGGTACATTGCTGTACTGGATCCAACTGCATCTAAAACTCAGTCGGTCATAAATTGAGAAATCAATGCACAAGTCACAACAATGGGGTTGATTCAAGAAATCCAGATATGAATGTATGCGAATTTGAACAACAACTTTGTACTTTGTACTTCTATACAAGTTATTAGATAATTTTTTGTTGTAGGTAGTGGTTACGCCATCTAAAATATAAAGCTAGGTTTTTGGTGGGAGTGTATGTTGAATTGGTGGGTGGGAGAAACAAGCAAAAAGTAAAGAGATCAGGGTGGGTATCGCTAGTATGATAATACTGTACATGCTAGGGGTTCATAGAGAAAGGAGAGGGTGGGGTAGTGGCACTTAGCCTGCAGGATTTACTGGGTAAATAGAAAAGCAAATGCTTACTTTGCAGTTTGTTGTCAGGTAAAACAATTCTTATACATGTGTTTGAACAGTGTATTTTATTATTTGACTGGAACTGTCCTCTCTTTATAGGAGAACTATGAGGTGAGTGATTTACACTCATCCTCATAGTTACAGCCGACGTGTGACATTGAAACTGTCACATGTGTGCTCTTTTGATCGGGAAGTGAGCAGAAACATAACGTTGCTCGCTCACTTTGCAATCATCTCCCTGCAGAGAGCGGGGACTGTCAGTGTTTATTATCCTAATGTTATTGTTATATTCATTATTTATTATTGGAAATGCAACAGCATATACTGCCATGTACTGATTGTATTACTGACTGCAATATGTCGTTTGAGCTATAGATGGCAGTGTAGTGCAATGTTAGTTTATTTATATGCATGCTTATCTATGATACATAGATAGATAGACATAGATTCCTTCACAATTATGTATTCTGATGTGATGTTTTCATAAGCAAGTAAAAACTTAATTCAGCATTCCTCAAGAACTCAGTGCTTCATCTAAACACATAACCAACAATATTAATGTTTTGTGGGGAGGTGGTGGGCTGTGCGGTCCTATGTCAGACCAGGAGCTGGAGTTACTTCAAGGATGGGCAGATGTCTTACCTGTTGTTCTGTCTATGAACATCTCTTTATTGTATGTTTTTATTTGCACTTGTTACAACTGCATTAGTGCAAATAATATCATTTTTAATATACACAAATTGGGAGAAGTTTGTCTTCAGGGACAATGTGTGGGAAGAGTTAAAAACCCCTCTGGTTTCAGGAAAAAGGTTTTCAATCATTTTTACTTTTTACATCCATGCATCTTTTTTTTACAGGATAAAACCTTAGAGTCAGGTGAAAATAAAACAATACATGAATCTAGAGAAAAATTGCCACCACTGAACTACTGCACGGTGGGAAACCAATTTTATTTTGTTGGCTTCTTCTGTTAAATCAAAACACCTTATTTTGTTATTATATGGTCAGCACAGATCCCCAGAACCGTTACTTTTTCCTTACACCATACTACCAATTAATATATATTGTTAGTTTAATTTTATTTTCTGCTGTGCCCAGTTTCTTTGCAGTAACTTTTTAATGAAACAGAATATTTCAGTCATATTCACAGTAAAGTAATTAAACCTAAATACATTATTAATTAAAACAACGAGGCAAAAGGTTTCAGAGCTAATTTACCAAAGTTTTTTGGCTCTGAGCAGGAAAAGTTAAGAACTCCTGATTGACTTTGTAGCGGTTTACATAAATGTTCAAAATGTATTTTCTAGAAATAAAAAAGATGAATTTGTTTTATATAGATATGACTTCATCATGAATAATATCAAACTAAATATAGATATATTTGGAATGCAAGAACATTTTTAGACAAAGGGTCTTAATTTTCAAAGATAAAAACTGACTTATTTTCTGTTGGTCCACAAAAATAGTTTAAAACTTTCTTCCTCCTGTTGTCAGCTTCCAGTAATTGACCACTATTGGCCACTTCTGATTATATTAGGAAATTATGTTTGCAATTGGTCAATGTATGTGTCAGGAATGCTGGTAACTATAGGACTTCAATGTTTCCCAATTATTTTGCTATCCAACAATGTGCTACCAGATAGATAAACATGGAATGTAACTATGATATGCTTAGGAGTAGTTCAATGATTATGTATACAGTTGTATATTCAAAGGTGGGCAAAATACAGAAATGTTCCTTAAAAGTTACCACTAATTAGGATTTGGCTGATTGGTCATGGATTGAGCCTACAGCTAGGCACAGTGGTCAAACAGGGGATTTCCCCTCACTTTCCTAGGATTTCTTCTTGCTCCCTGTTGTGTTTCCGAGTCAGGAAACAAAGGGAGATTACCCCAGTGGGCCACAGTCAGCAACCATCCCCTACTTGATGCAAAACTAGAACAAACACTTTGCCTTTAAGTACTGCTTTAATATGATAGGTTTAGCACTGGCTGTAACCCTGCCAAGCTATTCAGGAACTCTAGTGTTCAAGGGTTTCCCTAAGGTTTTATTATTATTTATTGCTTCTACCAGCCACTGTTGATGTGTTCCAGTGGGATCTGCCAAAAGGATTAATATTAGACCAGCCAGACACCGTTGTGTGTTCCACTGGGTTGTGCTGGTGAACTGATAAAAACATGGGATCCCCTGATATTAATGGATATTTCAGAATTGTGAAACCTGACCACAATAACATATAAAGGAAGGAAAAAGATCTGCCCACTTACACTCATAAGAGCCTGGATTAAACTGAAAGCAATGGAGAAAATATAGAAAATATACCAACCTGTTTGTAAACGTAGGGCAAAGTATGTCACAATAACTTTTGTTGTTGAGATACTTCTTACATGCTAATGCTTTGAAGTCAGTCAGAAGGGAGTTCAGCTAGATATGTGAGACTACTGCCAGCAACTTAAGGGGAAATGTTATCTACCCAAACGCTGTCTTGATCTGCTGAGACATGGCAAGTTATCTCCTAAACCCATTTTGTGTAATTCCCTGTTTCTAAAATCCAAGACTGTTGGCAAGTACACTGGCTGTTGGGTTGGCAACACCACTAGTTTAATTTTGGTGTAGCTTTCATAAATTAGTCTACTTGAGTCATTGCTCTATGTAATAAATTCCTTTCCTCAGGAAAAAAACCTGCACAGTTGAGGTAAGGTTGCATTAGTTGTTTCTTTTATTAATCAGGAAAATATTATTGACTAATTAAAAAAAACGTATCAATAGTTCTCAGTGAATGTGGTGAAGGGATTAATGTGGCAACATCACTTACCTCTGTGGTCCTATTCTACCATTCTAAAATTTCCTTTGTGTTCTTCTCTTTGTATTCCTGTAGGAAATGTTCTTGTTTCAAGTATGTATGACACACATGGAGGTCTGTGGGATGTCTCTGACACAGATGTAGACTTCTAATGAAAATCATTGAATTAAGTTGTTCTTTAAAAGAAGTGAAGAGTGTATTTTATTTTAATTAGGTTCATGTTTCCTCTTTAGTCAGGTAAATATAACATGTTGAGGGGAATTTATCAAAACTGGAGTAGATTGAACCTGGAGCAGTTACCTATGGCAACCAATCAGCTTATTTCTTCACTGTGTTCAGTTGAGATTTAAAAATGAAAAGTGGATTGGTTGCCCTGCATAGCTGCTCGAGATTTTGTCTCCTCCAGTTTTGATAAATTCTCCTCATTGTATATTAATATTTCGTATTGGGGATTTACATCCAATAGGTAGAGTGTTAGGCTGCCTTTCACTTGTTTATGATGCTAGTCTGTACCTACCAAAAAACCTGTGTTTACACCTTTCCTTAGCTCGTGCTCAAATTACATAGACGCCTAAATAAGCAACCTGAGTGACTCATCCCCTTCTTACCATTTTCAGTACTCTTTATGGTTGTGTACAGACATTTAGTTAGAGAGGGAATCTAAATGCAAACAGCTTATGCTCTCTTTAAAAACTTAAAATACTCTGAGACTCCAGTGCTATGGGCTCTCAATACATTGTATGATATTTGTAAAATAAAGATTTCATGTAAAAATAAAAGATAAAACATCTATCTATAAACATAAAAAGTAGCCCCAAACCATTATGTAAACCTTAAACAGTTTATTCTTTGAAATATTTTCCTCTTACCCCCTGAAGGCATTCAGTGGATTAAAACCAAGACAAATTGGCAATAAAAAGCATGCATGGAGGCAAGCAAGTGTGCAAAGGTCATCATTTGTGTATATAGTATACATTTGTTCAACCTAACACATAATGGTACACTCTTTGTTGCCAGGTTATGAATGTAGAGGGTAGCAGAAAGATGGAAAATATGTATGAAGAGGTTTCAATAGTCTAATCTATACAAGGCTTCCCGGCTCTTCAACATTAAAAGCAAACTACAATGTATTTTGATTACATATATGTTTTCCGGCTTCTTAAATATCTGTGCATAAAAGCAATTAAAATTCTCTTTATTGTGCTCAGAAAATATGGATTCTGTCTGAAAACTCTGAATATTTTACACTTCACACTAATTTAGTGAATAAGCTTGAGTTAGTATAGAAACTTTTACCTGGAGGTAATTTTTGTTGTGTCTTCACATTTTTTTAATGCTTGCTGCTCCATATATCCATGAGGGTATTCATATACAGATTTGTAGACTCTTCCTCTAATCTGTAGTGTAATCAGTAATCTGATGAACCTTGTTTAGTTTAGAAAGATGCTTTAGAGATGACCTAATTAATATGTATAATGTGTTTACTAGGAGGCCATATGAATATATAACAAATTAAAGGGTAACTCCACTTTTCCAGATGAATCTGGGAAAATGGAATTACCCCCTCTAATCTGGTGACCAGGCTGACCAATGAGTTCTCCACATTTGTGAGTGACATTCAAAATACAGATCGCAGGGCTGCACTACACAGCAGTACAGAGTAGTACACTGGCACCGGCGGAAGGGAAGGAGCGTAAGTATTGTATTGGGGGGTGGGGGGGGGGCAGATTGGAGGGAGTAATTCCATTTTCCCAAACTCACCTGGGAAAGTGGAATTATCTTTTAAAGCAGAAGTTAGGTTAAAACCAAACTTTGCTGATTGGCAGGCTTTTTATGACAGAAGAGACTGGTCTCTTCTGCTGTAAACATTTTTTGCTGCCTGTCAGCAGTTTTGTATGTGTCCTGTACACTGAGCTATGCATGCGCTGCTCAGTGCACAGGCATGGCATGCCTGGATCAAAGTAACTCCCATATGCATGCCAAGCAAGCGGCCCAAAATTTGGAATCTGGAAGAAAATGGGAGGAACATGGAAGCACTGGCAAGGAAGGAGCACAGCCTGGAGAGGATTACTTTGGCGCGGGTAAGTCTGCCATAATGTGCTAATATGCTGTGCATGCAAACCCAATAAAGTGGACCGTTACACTTAAAAAAATCAAATATTACCAATGCATCCCTCCATCTATGATGATTAATAATAACATAGACATGTCAGGTGTAAAATACTGTAGAAAATAGGAACCACCAGCACTCAATGGATAATATTCAAATGATAACGTCCATTTATTCGGACCAATCATCACACATATCACAGTAACCAACGTTTCGGGGCCACTCAGGGTCCCTTCATCAGGTCACATCATTGCCCTGATGAAGGGACCCTGTGTGGCCCTGAAACGTTGGTTACTGTGATATGTGTGACGATTGGTCCGAATAAATGGACGTTATCATTTGAATATTATCCATTGAGTGCTGGTGATTCCTATTTTCTACTGTTTGATGTGCACGGCGCCATCCGTGATTATCACTGCGATCACCACCATTGTGATTTGGGCCAGAGACGTTGCAAGAAGTGTAGGGGGACCTACTGCTTTTTAGGTGTAAAATACTGTGATTTTGAAATACTTACACTTGCAGAGCATTCACTTACTGCTTTGAAAGTGCAAATCACTTCAGTTTGCCAACGTAATGCACACTGGGATTGCCTTGTCATCAGCAGAGAATTGCTGGGAAATCTCCTCTGTAATCTCATGAGATCTCAGGGAAAGGTATTTTCCTCCCCTGAGATGGTGTGCATGGTCACATGACCAAATTACATGTCCTAGTCACATGTGCCAGAAATCCAGGAAGTAATAGGAGAGCTAGTAATCTGCCCTTAGTAAACATGGCCACTGTCAAAAGAGGGGAAGAAAAGAGAAATAAGGTTTGAAAAGAATACAAAGCCAGCAATTATCTAGAAGTATGTGTTTGTAGATTGTCATTACTAAACATGTCCACAAGTGTATTTCTTGTTATTTTAAAGATATGGGTTAAGGTCCACTTTAACAAAGGCTCTGTGGGTGGCTTTTTTTTTCTTTTCAGTCTCTTGGTTTACTTTTGCTTTACCATTTTTTAAATGGACTATATAAAGGACAAGGGCACATCAGTTGTATGCAGAGCGAAAACAGTTTAACTAGTCATATTAGAAGGGTTTATTATGGTAGAAATAGATCAAATGTGGAATGTCCTGCTTCATTATGTAGTAATGACAAGAGGAATCATGGCATTGGACTGCTTAATTGAAAATGGATTGGATGCTTTTGTTTGAACATTTGGTATACACAGTCATCACTACTAGGGGTTAGTGTTGGAAAGTTGGCGTTTGTTCGTGTCAGATGTGATGGTTGCAGCATCTGCTGGCTGTCAGAGAGTTTGTAGCGCTTATAAGGAATGGTGGAAAAGGATCTAGTGAGTGGCAGTTCTAGAGACAAAAGCACCTTGTATATGAGAGATGTCAGAGAAGAATGGGCACACATGTTCAAACTTAAAGCATAACTAAACCCAACAAATAAAAATACAGTATATTGCAGCTTACTAGTCCAACGCTTCCATTTACACCTAAGCGTCACATGTTTTCCAAAGTGCGATGAAGAATTTGATGCCCATTCACACCTTAGCATTGTGTTACCTGTTGCTTGTAGCTTGAAGCTCAAACAAGTTAACGAGCTTCTTTTTGGGAAGAATTTATCATTTTTAACCCCATGGACTTCAATTATGGGCACCTGAAAAACACGGATAATGAGCATTTTTCATGTAAATTTGCTCCTAAAAGGTGGCCGCGATGTGAGAGGGAGCGCACGTGTTGGGTGAAGATCCGCTGCCTCCATCTCAGGGGGGCCTTGCATTAACTAATCTCAAGAAATACTACCTGGTGGGCCAGATGGTGGTAGCCCACAGATGGCTCACTGCGGAGGATGGTGATGCGGCTGTGGTGACAGAGGCAGCGCTGGGGTCATACGCGGCTCTTACGGGATTGGTCTATAGGTGAGTGGGGGCGCCTTATCCCCTGACACCCCTATGGAGACAACTCTTAGGGCTTGGGACGAAGTATGTAAAATCCTATACCCAGAAGGTGCTAAATTATCGCCACACACTCCCCTGTGGAACAACCCGAGACCGAGGCATTTTATGGCCATCTCTGACTTCCACATTTGGCCAATGAGAGGAGTTAAGACATTGGAGGATCTGACTTCGACCGGTTCGCTCGCCTCCTATGCAGAATTACAGGGGAAATTCAAACTTCCAAATAGTTACCTATTTCGATATTTCCAGTTACGACATGCATTCCAGGCGCAGATGGAGGGATCTCATTGTTCCATTATGGTTTCGCCTCTGGAATTCATGCTCAGACGGGAGGGTATACAAAAACCTTTATCGCTGGTGTACCAGGCCCTGTCAGCCACGGTTGTTAAGTGGGGAGGGAGGGTGGGGGTGTGGGATGTTAAGACTAAGTATGTACCCCTACTGCTGTAGGTGATTGTTGTTAATGTTGTTATATGCAAAACTGTTGTATGCAAAACTGAATAAAAAGTACTTTTCAAAAAAAAATTTGCTCCTAAAAAAAATCTTCTCCAGCTAACTAGCTTTTATTTAGCTAAAACAACAATATTCAAGGCTGAAAATGCCTGAAAGACATACAAAAAAAAAGAAATACACTCAGCCCAAGTGTGAATACAGTCAAGGCGTGGTGGCTGCATATTCTTTATTTGTATACTATTGCTAAATGAGCTACATATAGTCTTTGGAATAGTGAAATATTTAGTTTTCCAATGGTGTACTTTGAATACCTTTTCTATTTGTTTTGCCCTGTAGCGGTTCATGGTTTTTGGTACTTCCTGAGGAATCAATTTTTGACATTTTAGTTGAGTGCATACTGCATGGCAGTAAATACAGTTGTTCAAAGAATGCAAGAACAAAGGCTGCATGTATTCACTAAGTACATTACTCTGTTCATTAGGTAAATATAACCCACTGTGAGCTACTCTGTACCGGATGAAAAAATTTGCAATCTAGAAATAGCATCAAAGCTACACTGGACTGGAAAAAGAGAGGTAAGACCTGCTGAATAAAAGCACTGCTCTGTATAAAGAAGGGAAGTTAGTTTAGAGAAATAACATCAGGGTATACATACTTTAGTGGTGATGAGACAACAAGGTTACAAGACTGTGTTAGCTGAACAAGGAAGTGATTTTTGGAGCAGAAAGTCAAGCAGTGTGTGATTCTGCACAGAGACATTATTCCTCCAGTGAAAGGAACACTTTGGAGAGAGGCCAAAACTGTTGATGAGAAGTGAGAAAAAAAAGACTTTATAACTCAAGGGAACAGACTGGTAAATCAGGACCTTTTGATGGGGAAGGTGACATAACATTTCTAAAAAATCTTTCTTTTCCCTCCGATGGAGTCACTTAAATTTATGTTTTCTTAGAGGAAAATAGTTCAGAAACACAACACTGTTTTGTTTTGGCTCATAATCAGCAGTTCACATCTAGGGCAAGAAAATGATGAGGTTTTGGGAAAAAGATGCAAAAAGATATTATTGTAGAAAACACCAATAAGTCAACCATAGTACTAAAAGAGATTTGTTGGACTTTTTAGGTACTGATACATACACCTTTGTTATATAAAAAAAAGTATTATCCACATATTTCAATCAAATTCAATAAATCATATACATTATACATTTCTTATTTCTATCAGTATGTCCTCCAGTTTACATGAAAAGGAACCAAAAGTGCAATTCAGTTTAACTACTCAGAGCACTCTATCCTCAATAAGTGTATTGCTGACCACTAAGCAGTTCTTTACTCATATATACAGTGCTTTTTAGTTTTCTTCTTTCTTGATTTCTATTATTTAGAAAATGATAATTTTCTCCATGTTTCTGAGGAAGTTATGCCTGTTTTATCATGAAAATCTCTCAGAGTCTTTAAAAATGATAGATATGTCTCTTCTCCAAGCGAACCAAAGTGATGATTTATTGATCACCCCTGCCTCAAGTGCCGGGGTACCCCTAGAGACAAGAGGAGAAACCCAGAGGGGGCTGGGTGATTACTTCTTATCAAATAGTGGGTCTCATATGGTTGTTGGCACTAATGGCTTAAAATATTCCTGTATATTTGATGTTATCTGCTGGACAAACTCGAGTTTCCAATGCGTAATCACTACTTTTCCGCGGTATTCTTAATAATTAACAATCCTCTTTTACCACTATGGGCCCACTCAGGTTAGCCCATGCTGTGTCTCCCCTCCTTGCTGTCTCCCCTCTTTGCTGCCCCCCCTCCCCTGCACCTGCTCTAACACAGTAATATTCACACTGCAAAATTTTTATCAACCCTTGAGGTGTGGCTACCCCTGCAGTGCAAGGGTTAACTGCTCCTTTTTATCTAGGGAGTAAAATAAAAACGTTACACTCACCCAAACCTCAGCACTAGCTTGCTGTTAGACAGGTCCTATCAGCCTCACTCCCCCTCCACTGCAGCAGTCTGAGTACCCTCGAGTCATCACGTTCTATACCAACCCTGAGTCTGTACTGAGGTACGGACTGTCAGTTATGAAGCTGGTAATCAATGCAGTACAAGTGTGGTGGCATTACCACACTTGTTCTCCACTGAGAAGTATGGTATGGTATGGTGACAAATACTGCGGCAAGGGGACCAAAGATTGGGCTCTGAGCTCACTCCTGTGATGGACTACAATCTCATGTTTAGTTTACTAATTTGTATTGAGAATGTTGTCCATCACAGAAGCGAGCTTAGAGCAATGGCTACTTTACAACACACACAGGGACCATGGGGAACAAAAGTAGCCTCCCTCCAGAAGGAAGGACAGTGTCAGCACCAATTCAGAGATGATTTGAGGATCTACAGCTGAGTGATACACAAATAAGATACATTTTTGTTATTAGTTAAGGTACTTGAAAGCATTTGTAAGGTTTAACTCTAGCGTTTAGTGTCACTTTAAGCTTTAGGTTGTCAAATTTTAAGGAATGGCCTTGTTTTCTTTATAATATCTGTGTACACTAATATATATGGATGCAGTATGATTGAAGTTGTTATTTGCTCTATTTGATATCAGATTGCTGCTGATTAGATATCAGTCTGCCCAGGGATTGGGCTCTCTTTCCTTTAAGCTCAGTTATCCATGAATGAAAGGGTTGATCTTCTCATTTAATACGCTCTCTATGCTGTGGGTTCAGCTAGAAAGGCCATTTTTTGTTGTTTACTAGTATGAGGTTAACCTCTTGCTGACACATGCCTCATTTACATCCCATTAATGTCAGCACAATGTGATGAGTAATTGTCAATGTGAGGCTAATCCCAAGACACTTTGTAATAAAAAAAAAAGCTTAATTCCAGATGCATAAAAATAAATGAATTAAATTACCTGCATTACATACCTTGCAGAATGTCTTCGGAGCCTAGAGTGCAAAGACTGAATTCAGTTCCTGAAGAAACCATCGAAGGGACGTCCCTATAATGCGACACCTTAAGGCTGTTGCCTCAGGCGGTGTGTCTCTTTGGGTCATGTTTACAGTGTGCTGGCCACTTCATTTCAGGCCAGAACGTCCCAGGTTACTAAGAGCCAGCCGGGGAGATGTGTAAGGGCCATACACATCCCTCTGCCCCGCTCTTAGCAACCTGGGATGCTCTGGCTGCCGTAGTGCTGAGCTCCTGCCAACTAGCGATGTCACTGTCTAGGAGCTGAGTGGGACACCGGCCAGAGACGGAGCCAGAGCTGGACGGGAAGATGAAGCAGAGGCATACTCCCCCCCATTACCATGCACTACCACCAATCCCCCATCCCCTTCCTCCACCGCCCCTGGACCCTTGGGTCCACCACTCCTACCTCTTTCTTCATTTTTGTGATGTGACAGAACGAACCAATTATTTTTTTAAATAAAAAAATATTACAATCCTGCTTTTGTGGGAATTGGTCAAAAAACTAATGTTCTTAATGTAATTTCTCTTCTGATTGAATTTTCATCAATAGGTATATTCCTACAGAACATAGTACATTGGAAACATAACAAATGATGGACACTAGATGGAGCTGAAGATCATAAATACATAAATAAATACATATTAGTAAAGAGATACAATGTTACAATTCAAGAGACTGCTGGAGAGAATGAGTATATACTGTACATTTAAATATTGATATTATGGGAGCAGCAATAGTTACATGCTCATTCTTTACATGCTCATTGCATTTTGTTACCAACATGTACTTATTACCTATGATCCACAGCTCCTTCTAGTGGCCATAATGTGATATTTTCCTCATTCACTGTAAGAGACTTACCTGCAAACTGATTCCTGCTCAACGACGTGCACGCACATGAGCATGCAATCCTATTTTAAAAGTCCCTGGCAAACGCGCTTTGGCACATAGACGCACACGTATTGGAATGTTTATGCGCAATAGCGCATGCACGTGAGCTTACAGATGCATGCTCGTTAGCTTATGGGTGCACGCTGATTAGTGGGCATTCTTCCCTATATAAACTGACAGAGGTCATGGTCAGGTTGCTAAATGTGGTCCTCAGCTTGTCCTTGTGTGCCCTGTGTTCTGTTCCTGCATTCCTGATTTCCTTTGTTTGAACCTGGCTTGTGACCATTGACTCCGCTTCCTCCTTCTGATTTGGTACCTCGACTCTCTGCTCTTCCGTGTATGACCCTGGCTTATGACTCCTGACCCTGCTCCTGACTTCAAGGTTGTGCTTCTCGTGTATGACCTCGGCTTGAACCTGACTTCGCTCCTGGCCTGCCACTTGGTGCATCGCTCCACCAGTACCCTGAGCCACTTCACCCAGCCACTGTTTCTCTGGCCCCACACCGGTTGCCTGATCTGTCCTGGTGTCATCCTGGTCCTGCAGATTCACTAGCTGGTCTAACGCACACAAGTGCCTCTACAAATCCGGCCAGCCACCAGTACCAGAGCCTGTGCCTCTTACCGTCCTTACATGCCCTGTCACCACCTCCAGAGGCATGGGATGAGAGGTGCACAGGTAGCTCCCTTGTCAGTTGGGTCTCCATTCAGGTATGTGATATTCACTCTGTTCTTTATGAATTAACCTATATAAGAACATTCAAAAAGAAGAGAAATTATACTGAGAACATTTTGTTTTTGCCCCATTCCCACAACAGCTGGTTGACTTGCATAGAATTAATTTACATGTGGTTTCACTGGACAAAAAATCTATGCAAATGTTTTTAAATAGACTCCTAAGTATTCTTTTCTGATTGCTTAGCTCACCTTAAACAAAAAAAGGTTTTGTTCTGATGCAAATAATTTTACTGCCTATAGACAAAACCTGAACATTGTGACATAACAAATAACCCTGGAGCAACTGACAACTGGCCATTGTTCTTCATTGTGAGTGCTTGGATATTACAGCACCAGTTGTTTAACAATCCAGTTGTATAACGTACTAGACAGCAATTGTTTATGTTGGGTGCAAACACTATTCTTCAAGGGTAGACGGATGTCTAAAGCAGTCATGTGGCTCATTTCACAATAATTTATGTCTGCTCTAATTTGGACATACTTCAAATCAAATATCAACTTTGGAGATAAAATATTATGTCACTGTGTAGGGGTGTGTATAAAGAATTGATGTCCTCTCTGTACCTGTCACTGTTGTGGGAAAACAGCTAGAAATCTGAATGGTCTGTATGTTAATAGTATGACTTTAAGCCAGGGGTGGGCAACTCTGTCCCTCCAGCTGTTGTGGAACTACAAGTCCCATGATACATTGTAAGATGGACAGTTACAGTCATGACTCCCAAAGGCAGATGCATGTTGGGATTCATAGTTAAAACACAGCTGGAGGGCCGAAGTTGCCACCCATGCTCTAAGCCATGTTTCATCTCACAATGACCTTCCTCATAAGTGTGGGTAAGGAAAAAAACTGATTGTAACACAATGTATAACACATGAATGGTGAACAAGATATTATGCAATAGGTAAATAAATTCACATCCTTGTGTCAGGTTCACTTTCATCTGCCCTGGAGCCATTAGCTGTACAGTCACCTGCTTCTAACATTTGCTAATCTGTATTCATTGTTTCTATATAAATATCAACATTGTGATTGTTAAAGCGTATCTAAACCCCAAAACAAAGATGTCATATTGAACCTTACTAGTCATTAGATGTCCTTAGATGTGGTGAATGCATTAATTTTTTTTTTTTTTTTTCTCATGCTTTTTTCCATTTATTTTCTCCAGGTAATTCTACCAGTAACATACAGTATTTCCTGTCCCTGGGTGGCTATGCTCTCTCTATGCACTGTATCTATGGAAGGAGCCATGGTTGCCACCTAGGCTGGTCTTCAAACATTGAATCATTGTTCATTTTTTTACATGAAGGCTTGTTTGATTAGTAGTTTAGAGAAGAAAGTTAACACTTCCAGGTCAGCTGGCAGATGGGCTCTAATAGTCCACAGTGTGCAGTGAAATCAGGCTAAGCATTCTAAGTACAGGAGAGGAACCTGCACAACTGTGCAAGACTGAAGGCAAGGCCAACGTTTTAATGTTTCCACTGGAAATCAACTTTAAAATTTAGTTTAAAATGTAGTTCCACTTTTGCAATTACATTTGAGAAAACCCCTTTACATGTTTGTTATTTGTTCCCATTCACACATCATTCCTAAAATAGTTTTTCAAAAATATTTCTTACCTTTAGCTATGATTAATTAGAAAGTAGAAAACATTTAAGAAAAGTAAGCACCAATGTTTACATGTTTTTGTTATACTATTTAAATAGGAGCAGTTAAGGAGAACTATGGGGTTAAGGCTTTTCCCCATAGTTCTCCTTAGGGTAACGGGAGGACATAAACTAGTCCTCCCGTCACCCTAGGCTCAGTATACCGTGAGCTGTGTTCGCTCACCTCCCGATCTACTAAGCCGACCTGTGACAGTCTCATTGTCACAGGTCGGCTAGAACTATGAGGTGAGTGAAAAGCACTCACCTCATAGTTCTCCTTTAACAAATATAAAATAGGATTTATGCCAGTTTGGCTGCAAAAGGGGTACGACACTTTAAAGATGACCAGACTGCTTGGTATTTCAAGCCCAATTGAAGTATCACCTTTTGCTTGTTGTGGTCCTTTAGTTCTGTAATTTAATTCCTGTGACCTTGACTTGGGAATACTTTGAACTATGTGTTTTACATTGGAAAATAAGCTTCCTGGTCTCCCACTCCAGTGCTACATGCTGGTATAGATAAAAAGTAAAACCCCTTACAAGCTGTAGTGCGGAGAAGGGGCATGCCTGACCACGTCTGTTACAATACAGAGAGCAATGGGCAGTGTGGACAAAAACTCTGATAACTACCAGGCTTTTCAGTCATATTTAGACACACAGCACAACTGCTGAAACAAGGAAGTGACTGTATGGCTATGAAAATGGAGGTTGCTAGTACAATGTCTGAGAGCACAATGTCTGAGAGCACAATGCCTGAGTGAACATCTATTTCTGTGACTACAATTGGGCTTTCAAGTCCTTTACACATTGCCTAGTGCAGGATATAATCGAAGAGAGTGCAATGACTTCCTGTATTTTTTCTCATTGTGTGTCTGGCCACCTCACTGCATCATTTCCAGTAATCCATTATTCTAGGAACACCAGTTTCTGAGTCCTGTAAAAGTATGTGCTGTGAATTGTCATTATAACCTGGCTGTCTCTTAGATTGGGTGACTGAAGTTGCAAATTCAAGAATCTGATCTGAGCAGGGGATTTATTGAAACACCATTCAAAAAACTATTGTATGTCCTTAAAAAACAATATATACATTATTTAGGCAGGCAATTCAGCCAGAAAGTCATAGACAAGTTAAAACACAAAAACAGTTGCGCATAAGTTAAAGTCGCTCTCGCACAAAAAAGCAAGGTCTGCTTAATACATCGGGGTGCCTTCCACAATAATAAGTCGTGGCATTAAGGTTATAAAGAAAAGACTAAAAGAACCTTGTGTCCAGTGTTCCTCTTCCAAACACTTAAGAATGGGACATCACTTGTAATCTGTAAACCTGTAATCAGACTATTTGTTTAGTGACTACACTGCTTCTTAACAGGATTTGTTGTGTAGATTCAATCAGATATTGTAATGCTTAGCTAGCTAAGGATTCTGCAGTGAATTAACATTCCCACCAGGTTCTCTGCCAGTAATTCATAATTATTTATTACATGTAATGATCTCTGTATGTAGCAATTTGCTGTTTTGTATGTATTGCAGTTTCACAACATAAAGAACAAATTCACTAAATGCAAGCTCAAGAAAATTCAGGTTTCTTCGGCTATATTGACAAGTTTGAGTTCTTTAGTTAGCTGCCTAGGTGTACATAGAGCTACATGCTTTAAGGGCAGTCTGATGCTGCTAAAACTTGTTTTGGCCATTTAGACATCAATGTCCTCAGGTCAGAGTCAAGGTACTCTAGTAGTGTTTTGATTATTCACTGATTTTGGCAATATCCTACACAGCAATGCATTAATAACTGGTGATTTGTGCCAGCTTTGAGTCCATATTACTACCCATTATGTTTAAGTCCTGAAGAAGTGGGAGGTCTTTGAGCATTGGCCGTTCTGTGTTGTTGTTTGTGGGCCCATTCTATTATTATTTTCAGACTCATGTACTGTGTTGTTTGGCTCTCCCATTGAGCTTTATATACATGTTTTTTAATTCTAGATTCCCTTGTTTAAAGGACATTCCGTTTTTATTGAGAGTGGCCTCCCTGGTGTTGGTTAAGTGTTTAGATGAAGCACTGAGATATTGAGGTATGCCAAATTAAGTTTTACTTGCTTAGAAGAATGTTACCTGTATGAATATGGCATTGTTAAGAAAACATATAGGGGGTTTTTCACTAAAGAGCCGAAGGATCCAGCCATAGCTTAGGCTGATCCTTCGGCTCTCTTCGGCCACTGGAGCCCTTCGGTTCAGTGGAACTGCAGGGCTACTGTATGTGCTATGCTGGCTCACGGCTGGCTCGGCCCAGTTGTATTGACAGGTCAGCGTTCCCAAACGAGATGGGGATGCTGATCTGTCATTAAACAATAACAACTGGGCGGAACAAGCTGTGATGTCACAGCTGGCTCCACCCAGTTGTTATTCATTGGCCGGGAGCTGCTAGAAGACTCTAGCAGGTGCTGACCAATAGGATACAGTTGGGCAGAGCTAGCTGTCACCGCTAGCTCCGCCCAATTGGGTTTTTGTTTGTTTAAAAAAAAAATATTTTAAAACATTTTTAATCTACATTTTTGTTTTTAACATTTTGAAAATCATCATTGAAAATCGTTTTAAATTTAAAAAAAAACTAATTTTCTATTCTGCTCGGTACCACGGAGGTACCAAGCAGAATAGCCGAGCTGAATGCCGCATTCGACTATTCACTCACTGCCGTTCGGCCCCTATGAGAATAGGGGCGAACAGCAACGAGTGAGATGCCGGAGCATCGGCTCAGCCGATCCAGATGTTGGATCGGCTGAGTCGAAGTCCTTCTGCAGAGCATCTTCGGCTGACCGTATTGTGGAACCTGGCCTTGGGGTCCGGGACACCTTACACCGGCGCCCGCGACTTCCCCACAAGGTCACCGCTGCCGCCCCTCTGCGCTCTGCCGCTCTGCCGGCCGGGCCTCGGTGGCCTTGTGGGAAATCCGGGCCTGAGTATACATCATACATTTATTGTGTGGATTATGAGTGGCTGCCTTGACTTGTTCGTCTGCAGTGATGAGTCTGTACAAGTGTTTATCCAATTTTCCTTTTGCAAGGATTTGCTTATTGTTTAACATTGTACATTCATCTCCTCTGAATTGAACTGTGAGAGCGTTATTAGCAAGGGTTTTCACTGAGAGAAGGCTCTGGGACATACAATAATTTTTTTACGAAGATACTCTGCTTGTCTCCCTGACAGTGTGATGCAGTTCAAGAATCCTTGATCGTTACCTTCTGCAGCAATACTTTTCCCGTTTGCTAGGAAAACTTTGTCCTCTGCACTGAAATCAATTTATGTGAAACAGATATTATCACTAGTCAAGTGGCTTGTTGCACCTGAGTCAATACACCATCCGCGTGGTGTTCAGTTCTGAGTCACTTTAAAGGTAGAGCTCCATGATGTGCCTGCAGTTTCCTTTGTGGTTGCCTTAGCTCTTTCTCTTGTGGGTGCCTCTCACTTTCGCTGCTTGTCTTTCCAGATTGAACAGTCTTTTTTCAGGTGACTAGTCTTTTTTACAGCGAAAACAGACTCTGCTTTCTTTGTTTTGCTTTGTGCTCTCATGCACCTTAAGGGCTTTCTCGTTTTCTTCATTGTGCGTATTTTTTGTTTCCTTCTGTCATATTCATTGATTAATTTTCCTTTGGCGTGTTCTAGTGTTAGTTCCTCCTCAGGTCTGGTTTCTAGAGCAATAATAAGAGCACTGTATGACACTGTAAGGCTGCATAGCAGTAATGCCACCACGTGGTTATCTTTAATTTCCTCTCTACGATTTCCAGCATGCCATTCATATGTTCATGCATTTCCTAGGCTTTTTCTAGCCTCATCTTATCTTGACTTGCAGTGTTCTGTTCAGTGTCTGGGCCCTTAACCTGTTGTTTAGATGTAGCACTGAGATCTTGAGGAATGCTGAATTAAGTTTTATTTGATTAGAAGAAAATTACATGTATGAATATGGCACTGTGAAGAAAACATATAGATGTTAAAAACAGCTTCCTGTGTATCATAGATAGGCATGCACATAGAGAGTAACATGGCACTACACGGCCAGCTACAGCTCAAAAGACATATTACATGTCAGAACATTATTATATTAGTACTGTATGTGCTGTTGTATTTCCAACAACTGGAACCATTGTGCTTCATCACGTTTTGACCAATCTTCTGAATATTTGAATTCAGCACTTCACTTTGACCTGCTCCTGTGGCCAATAAAGGCAAAAATGTGGTAGAACAAGTTTGAAAAATGTTGAAAATTGTATAAAAGTAGTATTCTCAGTGTAGTACTCTCAGTGTAACAATGCCTTTTAAATTAAAGGAGAACTGTTGTGAGAGTAAATTGTACTTTTCCCAATAGTTTCAGCTGACGTGTTACACTGTAGTTCTATAACACACCAGCTCTAACACTCTAGAACTGAGCGATCACAAACCGCTGTTCGCTCGGCTCACAGCTTTGCCTTACAGAGAGTGGTGATTGTTATTCACCCCTCCCCACAGGGATTTCTCCCTCCCCTCTCTCTGTTCCTCCAGGGCTTATTAGAGGGACAGACAGGGGAGGGGGCGGGCACAGGCCAGAGTATTGCCTGTAATGTAAATGCACTCCCCTAGCACTGCACCAAGCAGCGTGGGAAGATTCATTGCTCGCTGGGAGCATGTACTTCAGAGTGGCTCCAGGAAGACCCTGCAAGGCAAAGGAGCCTTCCTAAAGGGGATAATGTAAGGTATACCGCTACATTTATTTTTTTTATTCCATGGAAGGTTTAATAAAACTTTAAAGTAAAGTCTTCAACAAAAAAAGAGCTCTCCCGGTAGCTTTTAGCCATAATGTATTAGTACAGCACTTTTGCTTTAATAACTAATTTGGACTTTTAAAGTGATATTAAAGTCAGAAGGTTTTTAAGCTATTTCAAATGCAGGTTAAAACACTTACAATGGATGCTGCTCTTTGATGTTTAGAAGTTTTAGTTTCCTCCAGAATCAGCTGGTCCCATGAGCACTGGCCCTGATTTCCTGTTTTAGAGTGACTACTTTCCCCTGCAGGGTCTTATGGAGCCACCCTTTTGTGTGTCTCCACAAACGCACAGGGACAGCAAGGCACCCCCCCTCCTAATCCCTGGTCCTCCTTCCTCTCTTCTTCCTTCTCCCTGATAGTAGATGGAGAACTGCTGCAGACTGCTCTGTCCTTTGTGATCTTGTTCAGGGAAGCTGAGTTGAGAGAGTTGGAGTCAACTATTTGTAAACATGATGACTGTAAGTGCTTGGGCAAAAATATAAAGACATACTTTGCTGTGCAATGTATATTTGTTTGAACTGGATTCATTGCTGAAAGTAAAAAAAAAAAAATGTTTGAGGATTTATTACTACTTCAAGATAAACTTTACAATAATGACTGAAAAGGAGAATTGAAAAATATGGTAGTTTCTTAACATGCCATTTGCTTCACCTGAATTATGTATGCCCTAAAATTAAATCCAACCTAATTATCCACGAGCATTAACACGGTGAATGCAAACTGCTCTCTTTATCTTTTCACTGTACACATTGAGCCTCTGTAATGTCATTAAAATGTCATAATTAAGTTTATTTTTTTTTCTAATCATTACGCACTAAGTCTAAGGAAAGTTCTGTGGAGCATGTTCTCACTTTATGATTTCACGATGTAAAACTGTAAATAAACCTCCCTCATTCCGCTGGAATGTCACATACGTATCTCGCCTGGGTAAATGTGGAGTTCATAGTTAACATACTAACTTGGACCTCATTGTCCAACTCTGTGCGTGCTTCTTAAAATCCATACTGTAAAGCCTGATATCAATAAAGACTTCATCTTAAATCCAGTCTGAATCAGTTTTGTTCTTGGAAGGATGGCGATGCAAATATCTTTTTTTTTCACCGAGCTGATTAAAAAATGCTATACAAAAATTCTTAGATTTCTGAATATAATAAACAGTGCATGACCCCAGCATCCAGCCTGGCTCAGCAGAGGCCTCTTTTTTCCTCTTGAATGGATTTCTTTGCTCTCAAGTTAACTCATGTACTGGATAACATCCAAGAACATTTTGTTCCTTGGTAGCGAGCCAAGATTCTCTCAGCGGTGGAGTTGCTTGCTTTCCAGCTCCCTCCTCTAACCATCACCGTTATTATACACGTCCCTCTCTCTGCGGATTCCTCTTGGAATGATAGAGTGCAAAATCCTGCACATGATTCCGATAAGAGCAACGCTGGCTCGCATACATCTGTTCTTGCTTCCATACCTTCTAGTGTCCCCTTCCTAATGGTAGTGTGACCAGCTTTTAGTGAAGGAGAACTATTTGCAAGTAATGTGTACCAGATGTGAAAGGCTGAGCCTCGTTTTTGTGAAATTACTGAGTCGCTGCCAGTTTGCATCTGCAAATATCTTGTGAGCAGGGAACGTGAAAGATGATCTATTGAAACATCTGCTAGATTTTCCAAATCTGTTATGTCCAGCATGTCTCCCTCCATTCACTATTATTAATTGAAGTAGATGACATGTCAGCATGTAGGGTCTGGATTAGGAGTACTAACTAAATAAAGAATAAGCAGACATTTGCTGGGGGACTGGGTAGGGACAAATGTGGCTTTGGTTATTGTGTTTGTCATTAACTGGTTGCACTCGGTAGGCTCTAAGCTGAACTCAAGGGAAAATGCAATTTTCTCTCTTGCAGTAGGGCTTCCCCTGCATTGCAAAGGTTAAAAGCTAGTTCATGCTCAGGGTACCAGTATAAACTGGTAACTTTTACTTACCTTATCCTTTTCGCCCTCAGCAGCCAGCGCGCAACTATTCTCCCTGATGCTCCAGTTGTGGGAGATCCCTTAGCTTTTAGTGTCTGTTGATAACACCTGCAAAAGCAATAGTGCCTTAGAGAAGATGCTTCATGTCCTGATCACATAGTATTGAGGGAGCCCATGGTACCAAGGCATTGGAAACACAAAAGTCCTTTTTACTGGTACACTAGGCATAAACAAGCATTTAAACCTAACACCACAACATGTGTGCATACGTTTGTGCGCACATTTGTGGGGGCGGGGAGGCTTTTAAATTTTTAATTTTATTTCTGTGAAAGCTGTGTAGAAACATTTTGGCAGCTGTATAGCTACTGGGTCACTTCTACAAAACAGCTGTCAGTCTTCTCTTAAAATATGAACAAACTCACGACTGCTAATGTGGCAGTGAATTTGTTTACATGCCGCTACTGTGGCAACTACCATAGTTATAGCAGTGGCATTAAGTTAACTAATACTGTGTATGTTGTATTCAAAATTCATATTAAATCATGTGTACAAAATGTATTCCATGTTAATGAATAGTGTTTAGTGATATCTCCACATATATATCTGCAACGTTTGCAGATCTAATAAATAACAATAAACCGTGATAATAATCAGAAAGCCGATACTTTAAAAAAACACACTTGCTAAGTAATATGTGACAGTGCACAACCTCTATAATGATAACCAAAAGTGTCTTAATCCTCCTGCTACTTAATTGTAGCTATCCATTTATCAAATATCCGCAAGGAAAGTTCACAGTCTGACATGTTGTGCA
The DNA here is from genome assembly GCF_000935625.1 of Nanorana parkeri. Taxonomy (NCBI): domain Eukaryota; kingdom Metazoa; phylum Chordata; class Amphibia; order Anura; family Dicroglossidae; genus Nanorana; species Nanorana parkeri. Next base: position 1,486,985 of record NW_017306302.1, on the reverse strand, counting down.
ACTAATGACTTGATTGATCCTCTTCACCTAATATCATTTCTAAACACTCACCAGATTCTTCCGACCAAATGGTCTAATAACACTCACTCAGCTCTTAGCAACAATGGATGCCGAACTCCCCTTCCGATCCAAAAACCGTCAGGTTTCTATTAACTCCTCCTCAGCCTCTCATTGGCAATGGGTGATTCTTTTTCAAATGAAACTCACAGATATATAAAGCAATTTTCCATTTCCCTAGAATATAAAACGAAAAATCGAACATGGCATAAAATGGGTGATTCTATTTACAGTAGTCTTCCAGGACAGCATGTGAGAGATGGAGGTTCCTCCCCTCAGACAGGAAACACATCACCAGAACAGAAGTTAAAAGACTGCCTTCAGGAAAACTCCTCAGAAAACAAGAGAACTGAAGGACAGAGCTTGAATGTGCACCTTCAATGATAACTCCAGCCTCCAGCTGCCCCTTAGGCTCAGGGTGTCCCTCAAGCTGCTGCTGTCAGTCAGGGGGCCACAGTTAGACTGAGTGTTTAGAACTTATATAAAGTGAAGGGGATCAATCAAGTCATTAGTTGCACAACGTGTCGGACTATAAACTGTCCTTGTGGATATTTGATACATGGATAGCTACAATTAATAGGCAGGAGGATTAAGACACTTTCGGTTATCATTATAGAGATTGCATTATAGATCAAGTGTGTTTTTTAAAAAGTATCGGTTTTCTGATGATTAGATCTGCGAACGTTGCAGATATATATATATAATTAACATGGGATACATTTTTTACACATGATTTAATATTAGTTTTGAATACAATATGCACAGTATTAGTTAATTTATTGGATAGTTAGCACGGTTCACATTTGTTCATTTAATCAGTAAAAGGATTTAAGCCTTGTTTAGAGTAAGGGGTTTTTCTGCTGTCTGTTCTGTTGGAGAAATTTCCCTTGACTTCCTGTTCTGGAGATGCAAATGGAAGTGAGAGGAAATCTCTCTAAAGTAAGGGGAATTCTCCACTTAGATAGTTGTCATGTATCAATAGAAACAAAATGTTCAGACCTCCAGTACTACCAGTACTCAAGCCCACAAAAGTCTTGCTACACATATCTGAAAATTTGTCACAATTTTATTGTACTTCATAATTAAACCAAAATATCTCCAGCATGCCTGTGGAGCCACCATGTACCATCCAATAATTACTAGTGTTTCTAGGATACTATATATCCTGGTGCTGCAAATTCTATCTCTAGGAGTATAATTTTTTTGCAAACGGGGAAAGACTTGGAATCCTATTGGAAAAGGTGAAACAACTGATGTATATGCCAATATGGATTGTAGAGCATATTGTAGGACTAAAAGAGTTGTAAATCCAGGAAACAGTCCAATTAACTCTTGTGGGCATAGGGTGCATGTGACTCAGAAATAGCTCCGTATAGAGAACTCTGTTTAACTCTTTTTCCATCACATTTGTGGATGAAAAGTCCAGTGCTGTAGGCAATTCCTGAACTCGGCTGTAAACAAGGCATGTAGACCAACATGTGTATTTGGATCATATCTAGACTTCCAGTGAGTGCTTAATATTGTGATCAATAGGGCACAGTTTATTCTATACATTCACATGCATGTATCTCAAGATGGGATCTGTTGGACCAATCACATTGCATCATGACACCACCTTGTCATATATATTCAAAATGGTGATTAACAGTATGTCACACATTCCGAGGGGCTGGAGTTTCCTGTCCGCTAGTGTGCATTAGACAGTTGTCACTGGAACATTTGTCCCCATTGAATGATTTACCCTCACCTCTTGCTCTGGCGACAACTTTTGGATTTCCCACTATATCCTTAGTGACAATGGTCATCTGGACATCTGGATAAACAGAGGGGTGAATCTCCCCAGCAGAGACACAAGTCTAACATTTCCCTACTCTATCCAAAACTAAAAAAAAAATAAAATGTCCTTTTCATACACGTTGATATGCTGTCCTCATTCCATGCATGTCTGTGCATTAGAAGTTTGGGTTGCAAGTCCTCACACCTCAATATCAATCCTCTAAATGATATGTTCTGTCAACCACAGTACAAGCTGCAGGAAGTACAAACAAAACCTGGAGCTATGTCTGACTGCAGCTAGTGCTATTGAATACCAAGGACATCAGAAAATAGCCATTAGCTGCACAGAACAGATACAAAAGTCTTAGCACTGTATAACCTTATAAGGTTTAATTCGCAAACCTTCAACACAAGAAAAAGGATCTCTATTTTAGCCAGGTGACTGTAATTTTTAAATGTTATGTCACTTTTTTAAATATTGGAATCCTTATCCTGGTGTTTAAGCTTTGTTAATTGAACTTTAATAATCTACTGTATTAAAATCCCCAAACACCTCCCACAAGAGAATCTGGTGAGAGTTGGTAACATTTAGTGGCATCACAACTCAAGCAAACGCAGTCTGCAAGATAATAATTTTAGGTACTTCATATGTCAAATAAAAATAAAGTCAGTGGGGGGGAATATGTAAAAACTGGAGCAGATACAATCTGAAGCAGTTCCCTATAGCAACCAATCAGTCTTCTGTTTGTTCAGCTTTGAGAATGAAACAGAGAAGCTGATTGGTTGTCATGGAAAGCTGCTCCAGATTCTGTCTGATTCAGTTTTTTTTGCATTCCCTCAGTGAGTTTGAAGACACTGAGGATAAAGAAACAATTAAATTGCGACTTTTCGCTTTTGGTGACATTGCGGTGATATTTGGACATGTCAGCAATATGCATTGGATTCAATGGGAAACGGTGTAGTAACAATAGTCATAGCAGCCCACGTGGCTGCTATGGGGCCTGGTGTAGAAGGGGGGCCCCTTGATGCGGAATGATTAGGAAAACTAAACTGTGAGGTTTCCAGTATAGAAGGGCTGAAGTCAGACCTCAGGATTGTCTAGTCACAGATCCCCCACTGTGCAGCAAGAAGCATTTACTTTATAGTAGCCATGTAGCTCTCCAAACCTCTGCTACAGACTTATATGAACTCTGTATGCACAATGCAGTCACAAATCCTCTGTTAAAACCTTGTATGAGTTCTACAAAAAAGTTTAATGAAGTTAGAGTTTAAAGAAGCTTGTATAAGTGTGTGAAAAAAACATTATTCATTTTATTATAATATCAAATATTATGGTTATTATTATTGTTATTATTATTAAAGTGCTACTATAACTGTTATCCCCAGCACTGCTCCCTAGTAGTGTACTGAGTATGCTGACAGCTCTCATGTTGCCTGTCCTTGGTACATACTTTATGATAAGATCAATAAAAATGTATTGTCACAGTTGATACTGCCAGCCGCTACAGAGAGTGTTATCCACTGGTTGGGGGGGGGAAGCAAAGTTTTGCTATGGGGCCCCATGATAACATGTCTAATAGAGAAGTCCCCAAAAAATGTTTTGTGGTTTTAAAGAGTGCAGTGAAATTTACTCTTGAAGGTTAAAGTGGTATTAAAGTATCCATATTTTTTTTTACATATATCTATGGCTAGCAAGCAGGAGAGCATGCCCCAACATTTATTAATATTAATATTTATTAATTTACCTGTGTGTGAGCCACTCGCTCCTGGCTGCAGAACACAGCTTCCCAAATGGCTGTGGAGGAGGATGATGTTTGCGGGCGCAAAGGCACTTGATATTACCGGAGGGGAGAGGAGGAGTGACACAATGTAAGTGAATGTATGCACGCCAGGAGCGTGCACGCATGACAGACTCCATGGGACACAGGAAGAAATAGGAGTTGGCGCAGAATCAGAGAGTGGTACCAGCAATGAGGGGGCTGTTGGAACGACCTGAAGGAAGATGTTCGCAGCAAGAGGCATCACATAAGGTAAGCACTTACAGAAGCATTAGGTGGGAGAAAAAAATAGCATTTAATGTCACTTTAAGGAAGCTTTAAACTATCCTAAAAATGTTGCCTAATTGTCTGGTAATATGACATTAGATAATGTAATGAACATGGCACATTGTAATGACTGGCCATTTGTTGTCCTAGTATTTTGATTGAATATAGTCATGATTACCCATTTGTTGCCCACATATTGTAATGATTGCTTATTTCTTGCCTGCATATTGTCACAATTTCCATTTTGTATGGCCGTGCTACAGAAATAGTGATATCTACATAAGAGCAGTGGTCATAAAATATTTTAAAGTGGGGCTTGTTTCAGGAAACATAATGTAGATGTCCCTTGAGATTTTGACACATTTACTTCTGCTGAAGAGAACAATGAATGTATTCCTGATTCAACCATTGTATCCGGTTCAGATCCTGTGGAATCTCTTACGAAGGGGTCTCAAGGTACTAGATCAGTCTTACTACTAGTTTACCAGCTAGGCGAATTTACCAAGGCACTTGTAAAAGAACAACTGTGAATAAACTTGTTAACGTTTAGGACTATATGTTGACCTGCAACTTGTTATATGAGAATTACAATTGTTATATTTTAGAATAGCATAGTAGATGTTTTAAGAGTTTTAAAATCTCCTTTTAAAGATGAATATACAATACCAGGCTGTCCCTTTAAGTCCAAACAACAACATAAGGTTGCATGGCCAGAAAATGTTGTGATTTGCTGTTGAAGCCTTTTAGTTGTTCCTTCCTTGCTGTTCTTGTGCATGCAGTTTAAAGCCTAACTCCAACAAATATATAACTTGTGTTTCCCCCCTCCTGTGCGTGGCTGTACTACTCACCCCCTGCATCTCTCTTCCGCTGCCGGTCGCACATACTTGAATTCAGGTATACATTTTGGAGTTTGTGGGGAGGTTGGGGAATTTAGTTGATGAATTAGGAGTATGGCTTTAAATTGTATGTCCACTTTTGCAGCCAAATTAGGATAATACCTATTTGATATATTTCTCATTCACATAGCAAAACGGATGATTTTTTTTCTATTCCTGCTTGCCTAGTACATGCTCTATTCTGAAAGAAAAGTTGTTCTCTGTATGAATGTTACTCTGTGATGCAAGGGGAGCAGGGCAGGTTAATATTAACATAATTAATCCAGTCTTTAGTGTGCTGGTAGATTTAAACAATGTCTGCCCTAACAAAGAGTTAAAGGTCTACAATCATTGTATCTTAATGAGAAGAAGCTAAGAGTGTCCCTAGTCTTTCTATGGCGGCAGCCAGAGTTTCCTGTCACTTGCAAACTGAGAGGAAGGCTTGCAAAGGCCTGCTACACAGACATATCTATATATACTGGTGTAGACAAACTGCTAATGTCTCAATTGAAGTGCATAATATAATCCTGTTCAGCCAGTTTTTCTTATACTGGCATCCCTGTCCAGACCAGATCCTGGCCTCTGAGCTTTTATCTACTGTAGCGCCCCCTGACCTCAAGAGGCATAGCTGGCCAAGTTGCTGCACCATGGGCCTCTGGGTTGTACTTGCCCCCTGGGCTAAAAGTTGCCAGTCAGCCCCTGGCGTGAACCCCCAAAGGGCAGTGAGGGCTGACATTTGGTTTTCAGGGGCAAATCCTATGCCAGTGAAGGGATGTGTGGTTAAAGGAAGTTGGGCGCCAGTCACTTTAAGAACTTTTTGCCAATGCTTTATTGTGAATCATCAACTGAGAGAGAGGGGATAGAGCTTAGGACATCCATGGCAAAATTAGAACAGAACAGACTCCAGATTCACATCTCTTTTAGTATTCCACAGTGCAGAATTAATACAAGAACAGACTGACGCTGGATATTAGAGCAACAGCTGAACAGGGATAGGCATGGGATCTTCAATAGCAAAGACACCAGACTTGCTCCTGAGGTCCGTTTCAGCATCAGGCACCTGCAGTAGGTATTCAACTTCTCTGGCTGTCCTCCTTAATTATCATCAGACCCCTCCACAGTCCACAAGCAAGGCCTCCTCCAGGCTTGAGGCCTAGTCAAATTTTTCCCACACTTGGGCTTTCCCACCCCCAGGCCAAGCGCGGGGGCAGACTGAAACTAGACTCCGCACATGACAATTCCCCTAAATATATATATACACTCCCCCAGCATGCACCACTGGCAATGAAACCCCCCCGTGATTGGCTGATGGACTGCAAACACACTCACAATGTTTCCCATTGGCTGTCCCACACTGCAGCAGGGTCATGCCCCACTCAGGCGGGTACAATCAATGTCAGAACACCTGGAATTAACCAGATAAATACCACCAAATATAATTCAGCTAGACTGATTACAGCTCTAGCAACACTAAATTTCTTGTAGCAACTCCACAAATGGTGGTAGGGGCTACACTACTTTAGTAAAGTAATACAGCTACGTATAGTCCTGCTGCTGAATGTGCTTTTTTGCAGTAAAATTAACTTTTTTAGCCTTGTGGATACCCTCTATATTGAATGAAGGACTGCCCCAGCCTATAATTGGGAAGTAAGCCCTAGTTCACACCTAGGCGTTTTTGAGCAGTTTGAAAAGCACTTTTAACTGCCCAACACAAGAAATCCCATGATTTTCAATGGCCCGGTTCACCCCTGGGCAGAAAAATGCCTAGCAGGAAAATGCCAGACGCCTGAAAAGATACAGAAGCTTCTTTGGGCAGTTAAAAGCACTTTTCCTCCCTGTAGACTTCATTGGAAATGCCCAAAAACCTGCAACAGAAGCATGTTGCACAGTGTGGTGAGCGTTGTTGAGCATTTATACGCGCGGTCTTCTATTGCCCACAATGATTTATGAGCTGCCAATCAAAACGTGTGTCTTCATGTATGCGCATTAAAACGCGCATACAAATGTGCACAACGTGCATAAACGTGCAAATAACCGCATGCTGCTAAAAACGGTGCCGCCTAGGTGTGAACCAGGGTTTAGGGAGTAGCATCATAGTGAAGAGGTCAACTCTGAGCTCTACCCTACTATCAGCCCAGCTCCGCTTTACATTCTGCAATGATTGGCTTGCAGTGCTGCCCCTTTTTCTCCTAGTCTAAATCCTGCTGTGCATGTATAGTCAATACCTTCATATTGCAATTATAGCATCTACAATTGGCCTGGGTAAAAAAGAATGTACATCCCCAAACATCCTAACAAGCCTGTAAAAGTTATGAAAATACATCTAGTGAATTTAATATAAAAGCATGAAATATATTGTTGAATATAATAAGTACCCTAATTTGGCTCCATGTCATCGTCTGGTAACCTCCAGCACAGCAGCACTGAGACTGAGAAATGGATGGTGAGCATTAGAAGGCAGTCAGCCTCTGCTGTGATCTATGTGGGTGCCCATGCATATGCTAACAGGAGGGGAAAGAGTTATATGAAAAAACAGTAATGAGTTGTAGTAAAATACAGCGGAGCAACCAGGCAAAAATAAAACAGATTTACAAAAGCCACAATTGTATTGGTTAGTCTGGTTTATTGCACACTGCACATATTTGTATAACAGAGACTTGCTTCAGGTTGTAAAAATATTTTGCAAAACGCTGCCTAACTTTGGCTGCAGCCTTCTGTTAGTGGAATTTTTATACATAACAGAATACAGTTTACATAAATAAATTCAAGTAAAAGTAAAAATGTAAAGCCAATTCCTGCTGTCTCCCACCGGGAAAATTTCCTTTCAGTTTTTGTCACAGAGACGTGGCAAGAAGAGGAGATCTCTCGAAAGAGAGGGGAGATCTCCTCTTAGCTCCCGTTTCCATCCAGGCGAGCGCACAGAAAGGCGTGTCATTCATGTAGGTGTGTTGCGGTGCTATTCATTCCTAAAGTAGAACTCTGGGTCATTTTTTGTTAAGCCCTGCAGTAGGGCTAAGCCCGCACTGCAAGGGTTAAGTGCTTGTTTTTGTCTAGGTGCTAAAAGTTATACTCACCCGATCCACAGATCCGACTTGCTCTCAGACTGATCCCTGGATCCTCTGTTCCCCTGTACCGCAGTGATCCTTGAGTCATCACGTTCTATACACAGTGTATAGGATGTGAGGACGCCAAGGACAATACCATCGCTGCAGTGCAGGAGTAGACAGGCTTCAGGGACTGGAGTAGCAGCCAACCGGCAGTTTGGGTGAGTATAATTTTTTTTAGCACCTAGACAAAAACAAGCACGTAACTCTTGCAGTATGGGAGTAACCACACTGCAAGGGTTAACAAAAAATCTCCCTGGAGTTCTGCTTTAATGGCACCCAATGCACCTTGATATTGCACGCGCAGGAAATTGCACCAGAACACATGGCAACAAACTAACAAACATTTTGTTACAATGCGCTTCTTTGGTGCACTTTAGGTGCGCAGGATAGCCCATTGAAAAAAAATAGGCTGCCCTAACACAGCATACGTTGATGCGTGAAAAAAGCACGTCAACGCCATGCTTGGTGTTATCAGTTCAGGTGTGATCTTAGACTGTTGTCACCAGAGCAAGTGTTCCCATTGGAAGATTTCCCATCCCCTCCCATTCATGTGACAACTCAAAAATGTTGAATTTCTATTACTTTCTGCACCGGAGACAATGGTCAATAAGACAAATAGAGAGGGTAAATCTCCCCTGTGAGGACACAGGATACAGCAATAAAAGCCAGACGGGAGTTCTAACCCCTCAACACTTCAAAACATGGGGGTCTATTCACGAAGCTGCCGAAGGATCTAGCCATCGTGTCGACCGAACATGCTGAGCATGTTTGGCCGACCCGAGGCCATACGAAGCAAGCCGATGTACGGCTGATTTCAGCCGATGTATGGCTGAAATCAGCCATACCAGCCTGAAGTGAATAGCCGAACAGTGTTCGGCTCACTTCACTTCAGGTCGGTCATTAACACGGCTGTCTAGGGCAGCTTAGTGAATAGACCCCATGGTTTTACATACACATTAGTCAATCTGAACTAAACAAATGCATGAGCAGGTTCGGCCGACCCGAAGCCATGTGAAGCAAGCCGATGTACGGCTGATTTCAGCCGATGTATGGCTGAAATCAGCCATACCAGCCTGAAGTGAATAGCCGAACAGTGTTCGGCTCACTTCACTTCAGGTCGGTCATTAACACGGCTGTCTAGGGCAGCTTAGTGAATAGACCCCATGGTTTTACATACACATTAGTCAATCTGAACCAAACAAATGCAGTTTACTGTTTTTCCTTGTCCTATGTGCTGTTAAAATGTAGTGGCATTTCCTGTTCATGATGGTTTTGTCCTGTAGTGGACATAACAAACGAACAATGAAATCTGCACCTGCAAAACACACCATTTTGTTGTTTTTCAAAATTGCTCTTAGGATGGCTCAGAAGTGCTGAATGATTTCCAAAGCAGATGTTATTTCCAGGCAAAACAAGATCATTGTGGTACCTGATCAGATGTCACGGTGCGCATTCAGAAAAGGGACTGAATGGAATTCCAATGGCAATAAACGCTCTGATGTCATTAATAAGTGTAACCACCTGTTGGTTTAATTACCCACAACAGTGACAAGCAGCTTTATTTATGAAATATTAGAAAAGCACTTGGGAAAAAATGCCTATAAGGTCAGCTAATATGTGTGTAGCAATATATTCAAAGGAACTAAAAGGATTTTTCAAATTTCTGGGACTGTACAATTAAGGAGGCATTGTCTTTAAAAAAAGAATATAACGGTTTCTTATATGATACATATATTGCATCTATAAATATGTATACGTTATATATGAAATACGGGGATGAAATTTGGGTCCACCACTAGCAAACCTTTGGCCCAAAACTTTTCAAGTTAGCTGCCAGAAATAATAAGGAACCCATAAAGATAGGCCTGGAGCCAGGAAAATGAAAGGAATGAGTGGGAGGCCTACATGACAACGTCAAGAAGGGGGAATAGGCTACATAGGGTTAGAGGAAGAGGCCATGGGTGATGATCTCTTACCTGAGGGTGGTCCATGGGGAGGTGCAAAGCATGGAAGATCTGCGGATGCCATGTGAGTTTAAATAGTTGTGGTTTTGTAGAATAATCTATATACAAGTCACGGCAGCAGGTATGTGGTTTGCATCCTTGAAGGTGGTCTTTCAGCTGGGGGTTATTGGTAAATAAGTAGGGGAACCCACCTTTGGTCTGGAGTCCTCCATGTGGTGAGGTCAACTGGATGTGACTAGGTTGTAGTGAACCATATGTGTTTGTGATCACCAATTTCATCCCCCATGTAGTGTATTGTTCCTGGGGGCCTAACATAGAAAACGCTGTAGATACAGGGATTAGCATATTGTTCATAGTGCCTTCAAGGACCTGAAACATTCGTGTTTCTAGGGTTTTTTGTTAATGTTTGTTGTTATTTATACTGGTGTTTTATAGTTGTGTTGTTAATAAAAGGGCTGCTGTGGCCATTAATCTGCACTCAAGAGTAATGGTTTTATTTGTGGAAATGAAGGGAGAGATGGGGTTAAGGGACTGGCATGTGTAATTGTAGCAGGTTACTTCTGAACTACTTTGTTCATGCAGTGTATAGCCTTTACTCCTGGTCACAAGAACCAATAATCTGAAGCAGGAGCTGACTGGCAACTTTTAGCCCAGGGGGCAAGTACAACCTAGATGCCCATGGTGCAGCAACTTGGCCTCCCTCCCGCTCTGCCTCTTCCCCCCGCCTTCTCCTTGCCCGTCTGCCACTTTTGCCATCCATGTAACGGTAGTGTGAATAGTCGGGTGATGTGAGGCAGGGAGGAGGTGCGGTGTGTGGAGCGTGGATGCGGGCGGGCGGGTCTGGCAGTGGCAAGCGTGAGGCGGGGAGGAGGTGATGCATGTGGATGCGGGCGGGTCTGGGAGTGGCAAACGTGAGGCGGTGCGGCGTGTGGAGCGTGGATGTGGGCGGGCGGGTCTGGCAGCGGCAAGCGTGAGGCGGGAAGGAGGTGCGGCGTGTGAAGCGTGGATACGGGCAGGCGGGTCTGGCAGCGGCGTGAGGCAGGGAGGGGGTGCGGCGTGTGGAGCATGGATACGGGCTGGCGGGTCTGGCAGCGGCAAGCGTGAGGGGGGAGGAGGTGCGGCGTGTGGAACGTGCGGGTCTAGCAGCGGCAAGCATGAGGTGGGGAGGAGGTGCGGTGCGCGGCGTGTGTGGAGCCGTGACCAGGGCCAACTAAATGAAAGCTGATTAATCAATGATTGAAAATGTTGAAGACTTTTTCAATCATCGATTATAATCGACTTAGTCGATTAGTTGTTGCAGCTCTACATTCATCCCCGATTTCTGGGGACAGTCCCCGGATTGAGGAGACCGTCCCCAGACAAATGATGTCTCCGGGATCATAATATAAACTAGGGCTGCAGCTAACGATTATTTTCAAAATCGATTAGTTAGCCGATTATTAAGCTTGAATCATCGATTAATCAGATTTTCTTTTTTTAAATGGCTCCAGTGATGGACTACTAGCTTGTATTGAGATTGTAGTCCATCACGGGGGTACAGGGTAATATACGGGGGTACAGGTACTCTTAAGAATGAGATGCCTCAAGGACCTATACACACACAATAGGTTGGACTTGATGGACATATGTCTTTATTCAACCTCAAATACTATGTAACTATGTATGTATAAGATCAATTTGTACTTTATAATGTGCCAGCCAGTGTAGATGTATTCCATGTTCACTGTCTGCCTTTTTAGATAAGTAAAAGTATCTTAAAGTGTATGTAAACCCTAACAATGAACTTCTCTTATTTGTTCCCTTTTGGTCTCTTAAATCTTTGAAAATGTTTTGCTATATCTGTTCGATAAGTGCAAAAAAAGACATGTTGATCCTGCCGGAAATCTTGTGAGCTGATAACTGCCTCTGGTCTGGCTCCACTCATTAGTGGTCTGTATCCACTAAGAGGAGGAATGTCAATATGATGCAGAAGCGTTTCGGAGGCTTTGTGGAGACACAGGTGTCATGGAGGCGCACTAATAGTCACTAGATAACACACGGCCCACTGTGATGCACTTAGAGTTACAGGGGCACAGAGTACACACTGGAGTCACTAGATGATTCAGGATGCTCTGATGTTCACTTGCAGCCATGACAACACACAGGGGTTAACTTGGAATGACTTGATGAAACAGGATGATCTGGGGTGCAATTGAAGTCACAGGGCACACTGGGGTCACTAGGTGCACTGGGACCAAATTTGGTTAAATCCTTTCTGCATAGCACAGAGTTCAGGGATCTCTAATAGCAAGGTATTACTCCTTAGCAGGAGCGTTGACATCTTGGGAATTAAAGAAGAGTGAGAGCGTGTTGGCTGGGGAGTTGGTGGTTCCGAGTTTGAAAGTAATCATGCAGTCGAAATGAAAGAAGAACAAGGACCAACGGCTTGCCCAGAATTTAGATGCAAGGTAGTTTGTAGGTACTGGATGTTTTTTTATGGTCTGGGTAAATGGTGAGTTGATGAGGCAATCCTTCCAGGAGATATCACCACTCCAATGTGACAACAAGCAGGAAGGTTACTAGCTCTCCCTTTACTTGCTGTAACTCTGGCACATGTGACTAGGACATGTGAGCATGCCTATCATTTCAGGGGAGGAAAATGCCTTTTACTTGGATCTCATGAGATTACCAATGAGATTTCCCAGCAATGCTCTGCTGATGTAACCTTCCTTGGACACATACATCATTTGTGCCAAATCTGGACCAGGAAGTGGATGAACTCTATTTGTAAGTAAATGAACAACAAGTTTGTTTAACTAATGAATGTAAGATGATTTTATATCAGCATGCAGAGCTGTATGCTGATGCGATTTTTAGTAAAAGGAGGTAAAGGTCCACTTTAATACCGTGGAAGGAGTAATCTACCGACTATTGTATTCTGACTGTTCAACCGTCAGAATACCCAAACAGTAAATGCATCTGGCTAACAATTTTCCACCAGGCTCCTGTCGAGCCGACTGGTGAAGGCAGGGCTATCCACTGTGTTTGGGCAGGTCCGCGGAGACAATTAATATGTCATTCAGGTACTTGGATGGCAAAACACTTGCAGATGAGATCTCAGAAAAGTTGGTTGACAAAGTGCTGGAAGACTGCAGGAATGTTACAGAGGTGGAAGGGCATTTCTAGGTACTCATAATGACCTGGTTGATGGTACCAATCAGTGGAACTATCTTCTGATAAGTTATGATGCCGGTGCTCCTGGTGAAACCCAGAAGTGTCAACAAGAGCGTGATGGGAGGACACCCTGTGCTGGATCCTGGGAGAAGCGAGTATAACATGACCTATTAGCACCACGGACAACGGCTCCCAACATTATTGGTCAGGTTGAATAGCTAGCCTGTACAGGAACTATGTGTTTGCCACATAGAAATATTTCCTTCTGAAAAGGTTACTTTCCCATCTGACATGTAGTAAGTTACGTACTACCCAAGTCACGTATTGGAACACCTATGCAGACAATGGGGTTGATTTACTAAAGGCAAATAGGCTCTTCACTTTGCAAAGGAATTTGCACTTTGCAGGGGAAGTTTCCCTTAGCTTAGTGAATGTGGGGAAACTTCATTTTGTAAAGAATACCCAATCATGTGCAAGGAAAATGAAAAAATGCATTTTTTCTCGATCATGATTGGGTGATGGAAGTCAGCAGAGCTTCCCTTCATTCACTAAACTAAGGGCAAACTTCCCCTGCTAAGTGAAAATTCCCCTGCAGAGTGAACAGCCTATCTGCCTTTAATAAACCAACCCCATAAGTGCCCTTTAAGAGCTAATGCCACATTTTCATTGATCAATTCTATTTCTTTTGACTATCAATTGACTATCAGAATCGACCATCAATTCTGACTCTGATGAGAACCCACCAGTGGCAGGATCGCTTTGGAGGACACATGCAAGCAATGAAATACAAACCTAATTGCATGTGTCACTTCCGTGCTGCCTGGATAAGCACATTGTTGCTTTCTCAGCAGTGATTCACATTTTGAAGCCAGAAAGGGAGCAACACATAGAAAGCAGGACAGGATTTTTTAGTGATCCTATTGCTAAATAATTCTTACTTGCAACATGCAAGTTGACATTAACCTGTGTTGATGGGCTAATGCAGTTTAATTTTGTTTTTGACATCAGTTTGACATGCTCCTGAGATCATTTGAATTCATTGCAGGTGCATTTGACTTGCAGTTGACCTCCTTATAAGCTGCTTATGCATCCTTATAGACTTGTATGGGGAGAGAAGCAGTTTGAAATGAACAGATAAAAAAGACAGAGAAAATATTGAAGGGCAACTCACATTTTATTTTTTTACAAGTCTGTCTACGTATTTTTTTTAGTACAGGTGTCCTATACAGGAAAATGGGAAGTGGCTAATTAATCCAGAGGATTACCTCTTAGTGAACAAAGCAGTATGATGGCTGTTGGTTTGATAGACAAACACTTTACATTTTGTAACAATTCATTTTGTGGAATCTGTTATGCAGCTTCTTTACAACATGCTTTTTATGCACACTAAATACACTTTAAACTTATTTGTCAAAATGAGCAAAATATTGACAAAATCAATGGCATTATTTTTGGTAATGCATTTTGTGACATTTGCCATCAAAATTAATTGCATAACTACTGAATGCATTTTAGAATTCATTTTGTGAACACAGATTAGACACGGTACAACAAAGCTACCCAAAAAATGTATTGTGATGTTGCATTTAATTTTGTAAACATATACTGTAATTTCCTATCATGTATATGGACAGGAAGCACCCAATAGTAGAATACTGTACCACATGAGACAGTACTGATATCATTGGTAAAGAAATGCTGCATTAATTTGTCTTTTATATCTGGCTATTAAAGAAGAACTCTGGGCAAGCACAAAATAAACCGTTGCATTGGGGGCTACCCGTGTACATCAAGGGTTAAGTGTTCATTTTGGTCTAGGTTCTAAAATAAAAAAGATATACTCACCCGATCCTCGGTCCACCTAGCTGCTAGACCGGTTCCTGCAGCCTCTTTTCCCCCAGGCTGTGGGGGTAAACATGTAAATTTATTTTTGCTCCGAATGAATATTCGTACAAATTTCATTAAATTTATTAATTCAAACGCATCCGTATGCAAACAAATCCGAATGTTCCTTTAATGAAAATTTGGATCTGTCCGAATTTTGTTCAAAATGAAACTAAGTCACACAAGTGACTGCTCTCTGGCCAATCAGATGTTTTTTTGGGCTGTTGGGGGCTGCATTACAGTCATGGTCATGTGACTTCCTGTTGTGGATCCTTCTGAAAGAAAATTCGGATGGATGTGAAATCCGAATTACGAACCAAATCGAATTTCGGTTTCGAAATCCGAAAAAAAGAAAAATCAGGATCTATCCAAAATGAAATGAAACAATTTTTTTGCAGGTTATATGTCTATCCGGTGGTCTAAGGACATGTGACATCATCACATCCATTGACTTGCATTAGACATGAGGACGCCGAGGATTCCACAGACAGAGCACAGGGGAAGAGAGCTGAGTGGTCAAGGACTGGGTATACCTTTGTTATTTTCGGCCCAAAGTGAGCACTTAAAGTGACATTAAAGTCAATTTTTTTCTCCCCCTCCCCCATGCTGTTTTGAGGACTTACCTTAAATGATGCCTCTTGATCTGATCATCTTCTTTCCTGTAGTTTTCAGTAGTCCCTCCAGTGCCGGTGCCAGTCTCTCATCCAGCGCTGACTACTGTGCCTCCTGTGTTCCACGGTGTCTATGCGGGTGCACGCTGCCCGGCTGCCTGCATTGACTTACCCTGTGTCTCTCCTCTTCTCCCGTCTGAAGATCTCTACTGCACATGCGCCTGCCCCATGATCCTTCACGGACGCCCGAGAATCTTCAGAACTTCGGACGGGAGCGCGTGGTGGAGACACAGGTAAGTAATGTTCTTTTTTTAAATGTTTTTGCATATGTCTACTGCTTGCTAGCAGTTGTTATATGAAAAAAAAACAAAGGTTTAATTGTACTTTAACCCTTGCAGTGCAGGGGTAGCCCCACTGCAAGGGTTAATTTCGTATATATCCCCCGAGTTCTTCTTTAAGCTCTGTGTTAGGGCAAATGATTCACCTAGAACAATATAAGTTTATTGACTGCTAAACTGTGTAGTTCAAATTCAATAAATTGTGTTTACTGGATTGCATATTTGTCAAAATATTGACTTTATCTCTCATTTGCAAAATTTCACTCGTTAAATGATGTAATAAAATGGAAAGGATATTTGCAGATCAAAACATTGATGAAAGCCTCCTTGCTTGGAGAAATGTATATAGAAGCTACTGACCACATACAATAAATGATTTTGTGGTGTGCTCTGCCCAGTGTTATCTCAAGGTTACATCATCTGACATCTTGCATCATCCTGGAAACAGCAGTTATAATTCCGCCCTTCTTATATTTAACTATTCTGAATACTGGCAACTTTACAGGCATGTAAAACATTAAAGCTGAACTCTAGGCACATGTAAAAAAAAAAAACACCAACAATTAATGCAGTTACAGTATGAATTAATTATAAATGTTTTTAAAAGCATAATTGTAGGTACCTATAATTAACATATTTTTAGCTTCTTATAATCCCCTATACCAGTGGTGGCGAATCTTGGCACTCCAGCTGTGCCAAAACTTCAAATCCCAACATGCATCTGCCTCTGGGAGTTATGTCTGTGGCTGTCAGAGCCTCATGGGACTTGTAGTTCCAAAACAGCTGGAGTGCCAAGGTTCGCCACAACTGCCCTATACCAACCGGTGTGCCATGGCCTTCTAGCTCCCTTTTTTTTACATTTCTACATTTACAATTTTTACATTTTTAGATGAAGATCCCTCTAGATCTTGCTTTGTTTTTAAAGATCACCATGATTAAAAAAAGGGTGAGAAATGCTTCCCTATACATTAGACCTCAGACTGGGTGAGAGAGGGGTGTTAGCAAATCAGGGGTGCTGCAGTGTTTGCATTAAAACAAGAAACATGCTGGGGAGAAACTTGGGGAGGGAAAAGAGCTTTAGTCTGTTGCTTTTTCATTCACTGTCCAGTCACGGGGGAAGGCAGGGAGGTGACCAATTTGTATCGCTAAGCTGCAGAGAATAGGCAGGCAGATGCTGATTGTCCAAGAACATGATTGGAGTTGGTGACATTTGTGAAAATGCCCTGATATCATTACAAAATCCATATACCCAGGTGTCAAAAACTATGTGGCAGGTGTTCAATTTTTGTATCGCTAAGCTGCAGAGAATAGGCAGGCAGATGCTGATTGTCCAAGAACATGATTGGAGTTGGTGACATTTGTGAAAATGCCCTGATATCATTACAAAATCCATATACCCAGATGTCAAAAACTATGTGGCAGGTGTTCAATTTTTGGAGTTGCATTGCTGAAAGTGTAAAATTGTCAAATCGCTGAGGTGAAGTAGTTAAAATGACGTTATATGTGAGTGTGAGACGGTGTGGAAGGCCCTCACTTCTGTTTATGAATGGTTGTTTAAGGTTGACCTGGATGGTTTTTATCTCATCCATTCACAAAACAGACAAGGTGAATGGACAGGGTTAGGAGAGGGGTGGGTAAATGATACAATCTCCTCTTGTCCATTAACAGATCACCTTGCATTCTGTGAACCGAATACAAGGAATTTTGTAAATTGATGAGCGGAGAGGAAAGGGAGGGCAAGCAAAATTATTCCTTTAATGTATGAGAGCTGGAACTCTCAGTCGCAGCCCTGAAAGAAGAGTGCTTTGTGTAAAATCAATGAAGCTATGATTTCTGTTAGGGTTGCACAGATACCAAGTACAGTACTCGGTACAAGTACGAGTACATGTACCGATACTTTTGAGCTCCAAGACTAGACTAGAGAAAAATGCAAAAATTAGGAGGCAGCTGTCATTTGTAAGGAGCACACGGAGCTCCTGGGATTTGTACATCTCTGTTTTAATGTGCGATTTTGTTTTTATAAATCTAAATAAAGTGATGCACAGATACCAGTTTTGCGAGTACGAGTACTGGTACTTGCCGAGTACTTACAAGTACGAGTACTGATACATTTTTGTTTATTGTCATGTGACAGTTTTTCTAAAACAATACAGACTAATGATTTCAGGGCAGTGGTGGAGTGCCAGAGCCAGGTCCCAGCTGCAACCGGTGCAACCCTGGTAGTTCTCATAAAAATGCCAAGTATCGGCACTGGTACTCGAAAAGTATCTGTGCATCCCTAATTTCTGTAGTAAATGACAACATTCTGGATCTAGGATAGTCATCATAAAGGGTAACTTATTTCACTTGCTGTGTTTAAAAATAAAAATCCCAAATTTCCTGCAATCTTCCTACACCTGCTTTAAGGCGTAGGAAGATTTAGGGTCTTGACCTGCAGAGTCTGCCCTGCTATGTTGGGCCATGCATGTGTTGAGCCAGCGATTAATCTCCCCAATGTACTGGTGTTTGCATTTTGTACTATACTTGACTGCATATAACAAATCACTTTGCTTGTGGTTGGTTTTTGGGTCTTTTTGATGCAAAAGGGTCTGTCCCAGTGTGTTATGGGCTTCAAAAACTCAGGGATGTTATCTTTGTTTAAAAAAAAAAAAATCCTTTTGAACTTTTCCAATACTCCACCCACATACAGACTGGAGTCTGTTAAATTTTCACATATAACTGGCATGCACTATTGTGCAAATGTAGTACCTACCCCTGAAGGAGCCGCCAGAATAACCCGGGTCATCACTAGTTGGTCTAGGGGTTTTGGTAACCAGCTGCCCCATTTGCAATAACCACCCACAGAGGTGCCCACAGAGCTGACATTAAGGCCAAAAGTATGACGCTGAAGAACGTTATTAACATATTCACTCTGGGAGAGAGGGTATAGGTGTCCTAGACATCCTGGATAGAACAGACACAGACTCCAGACTTACCAGTCCCCTTTTAGTAATTCAGTGTAGATCCATGTGCAGCCTAGCTAAATAGGGATTGGCACAGATCTTCAGCAGGAGAGATGCCAAGACTTGCTCCTGAGGTCCTCTATATTCCAGGCACATCCAGAAGCCAGCAGCTTCCCTGGTACTCCTCCTCCAACAGTAGCAGAGGCCCCCTCCAGACATGAGGCCTAGCAAAGCTTTTCCAGCACTCAAGTATTCCTACTCCAGGCCACAGGCCTATCCCGGGGGCAGGCTGGACAGCACCCCATCCTGGACTAATCCATGGCTGGAGCCCGCCTAGACTGAGCACATGGCAATTCCCTCTAGTATACGGCATATGCATTTACCCAGCATGCAACACAGGTATGCGTTTACCCACTGGTTCACCACCTAGTGTTGGCTGGTGAACTGCACATACCCTCGCAATGTCCCTCATTGGATGCCCCACACTGTAGCAAAGTCACAGTCCACACAGGTAGGTACAATCAATGCCAGAAGACCTGGAATTAACCAGATAAATACCAACTATAATTCAGCCAGACTGACTACAGTTCTGGCAATCACTAAATTTCTAGTAGCCACCTCACAAAAGGTGATGGGGGCTACACAGGTATGTTACAACATATTTGTAAAGGTTTGTCACACCTGTCTCTCTCTCTGTGTTACAAAAGCTGTTTGAGTTAACTTTACCCTGTTATGCATTAAAAAACAGGCGGTTTCACCTTTTGCACCCTAGTACATTAGCATCACGGTGGGAATCTGTGTGGAAGAGATGGGTTTCTTTTTTAAGGAAATGGCGGTTTACCATATACCTCAAATAAATGAACATTATATGACTCCAAAAACAACATAGCATTATACCGATGCATGCAAGCCCTGTACTCAATTCCAAGCACATTGTAGTCTTGGTTTAGTATTCTTGTTTTCTATCCGCTATGATCTGCATGATTTGTTTCCTTAAGCAGGGCCAGTTCATTGTAAAAGTGGTTATAAACCAGTTCCCAGCAGATAAAAATACATTTCTGAGCATTACATATTGGGGGGAGTGTAATGTTAGATAGAATTGCATTGACTAGAACCATATTACATCTGCTTCATGACCAAATCTTTGTGGATTAGATTTTTTTTCTTTCAAACGTCAAAAAAGTAAAATCATACATGAATGTGCATATAGACAACTATTCAAATGTATATGTATTACCAAGTATTTGTAATGTTTTTGTCACCTGTAGTCAGGGCAGCCATCAGAAATTTTGGGGCCCCTTACACGGCTTTAGGCCGACACCCCCCCTGCCACCCGCCGCTAGATGCAGGTCTTAGTGACGCGCTGGACGCAGGTCTTAGTGACGCGCTGGACGCAGGGCTTAGTGACGCGCTGGACACAGGACCCACCTGAGAGTGACCCTGCAGAGCCCACCATAGATGCTGCACAGCCCATCTGCGACTGTTTATGGTGGGATCTAAAGGGGGTCTAAGGTGGGCTGGTCAGGGCTGCATCCCCCCTCCCTCCTTTGCTTCCTTCCTAGCTCCTCTGACCTGCACATATGGCCTCGTCTGCCACCGGACCGGCCAGAAGTGACGTCACATCACTTCCGGCCAGTCCGACATCAGACGAGCAGTGTCGCTGATGGGGCCCTGCGCTGGATCGGCAATGCTGGGGCCCTGCGCTGCTAGGACCAGGCCTCGGACTCTTCGCCCTTCATTGTCGGCCGATAGTCATGTAAGGGACCCAGGCGGGTCCCCCAGGCTGCCCGGGCCCCTTACATGAGTATCAGCCGTACCCACCTGATGGCTGCCCTGCCTTTAGTAGTAGATGTAGACGTTAATCAGCTATGCAAGCATAGAGCACTGAAATGAGAGGGCAGGGAATACATTTACACCAGCAGAAAAGGGTATTTTAAAGCATAGTTTACAAGGACACAGGACTATAAAGAGATAAAATGGTTTGAGATTGAGATTTTGTCCTTAGAGAATACAAAAATATATATAATAGTAAGTGCGGCCCTCTAGTCAATGTCCAGCTAGTTTTTGTTTACAGCTTCTCTGTAATATAATAAAAGCTAACTAACTACAGTGTCCAATAAAAATATACACTGTGATGGAAGTGATCAATAAATATTCATCAACACTTCTTGCTTGTGCACTCTCTTATCATTCTTCACCTCTTATCAAAAGTGGCAGTTTCCCTTTACACCTCCATACTTATGCTGTACCCTATTTGGATGGGCCCAAAAGCTTTCAGGTAATTTGCGCTTGTGCTACAGGGTCACAACCTTCTGTGCATTCACTCTTTCCTGGTCTTCTTATGGTTGTCAATTTGACCCAAAGAAAAGAAATAATTTGGACCATAGTGTGTGCCATGGTTTAAAACATTTGTTAATTTAAGTAAGGGTTAAAAACACTCACAGTGTACCATATGCTTTCTCCAGCACATGTGGTATTGTGTGTCCAAAGTGGTATTGAGATAGTGATGGCGCCTTTCTCTAAGTGTCCCAGCCTCTATGTATACTCCTCCTTGGTGACAGTTAGGGAACCAAGACATCAGACAGAAACTTAAGTGCAAGTTTAAAATAAAAGGAGTTTATTGAAAACAGCAATAAACATACAGTACATGGCAAAAACAAAAGAGAAATTCCAGGAAGTTGTCGGTGCCAAACCAGGAGTCGTATGCCAAAACAGGTATTCAGCCAAGCCATGTCAGGGAGCATGGAGAGCAGGATGAACGTAAACAAAGCCGGAGTCAGGAACCAGGAGATCAGTCAGCCAGAGCCAGGGTCATACACGTAAACCAGGAACACGGCAGCACACTTAGTTGATCAGAACAATCACAAGGTGGAGGTTAAATAGTGACCTTGTGCCTGCATCATCACTCTGAGACAGGAATTTACCCAGGAGTCTAGCCAGTGCAGCAGGGTGATGATGTGTGCGTGTTAGGACATAAGAGGGCGCCAAAGAGAAACCACAGGGTCACAAACACTCAGCCATGCTGCAAGCAACTGGACAAGGCAGGGTAAGAAACTCTGACACTGACTTGTTGAATACTCCCTCCTACAGCCCAATAACCTTTCCAGAATGACTATATGAGTATGGCTGCTTCCTCTTCAGACAGACGTGGTATAGGTGGCCTTGAATGTTCCTTCAGCCATTCTTGAATAAATGGAATCAAATAAGTCTTAACACTGCCGATCTTTCCTTTTGGGATTTTGATTGTAAAACTACTCAGTGAGAAAGTCACATGCAATGAAATTTCCTCTTTTCTTCAGTTAAAGTGGGATAAGTGTTGTCAGGCAGGCAAGAGGTCAAGGCAGGCAGCAGACTGCAGCATAGTCAAACATACAAAAGGATGATGCTCACAGAAAGAGTGAAGCAAAGTCCAAGTAACAGACTGAGGTCAGATTCCAGAAAGCAACTGTAAATGCAGTGAAGCCATGGGGGTTGATATACTAACCTTATAAACACGCCACGAACAAGTATACACCTGTGCCGCCCCAATGGGGCATAGAATATGTTGTAGAAGTTAGTATAGATAGAAGATTTATATAGTGTGATTTGCCTAACTATTTTCTCATAGCTAAATCCATGTGTTATCCTATGCTGCCATCTAGTGGCCTTTTGTTGTAACAAACATGCTTTCTGTAATTATTCCTCATGTGACGACGTATTTTCCCCTAGTGTACGCCCCTTCCTTCTTCCTGTGTGCAGTACTTCCTGTGTCATGGCCACAGTTAGAAGCCACATGTAACAAGGACACACATGTAATCTGCACAGTACGTAGGAAAGGCATCATTTTCTGACCGCACAATACTATAACCGTTCAACTGCTGTTCCTATCATCTGCTGTAACCTGATGGTAAAGAATAAACACCTCTTTTGAATGAATCGGTATTGACGAGTTCAGCTATCTGACGAGGATTGTCCGCAGTGAGTATATCTGCTTATACAGGCCAGGCATAGAGGTCTCAGCAAGGGATATATTTCGCTATCACAACGATCGGAGTCAGAAAAACACCTCTGTAGTGTGTTCCCTCCCAGCATGATCTATTGGTGGAATCTAGACATCTTTGTAGTGTGTACACACCCAGCAGGTGTGTTGTGCAAAGCCCTGCATGAATTGCAAGGTGATGTTGTGTAAATTAGCTCTACATTGTGTTGCTTGCGTTGATGAATGCAGGAATGTAAATGCATGAGCTAACCATTTTTGTCTAAACTGTGAAGCAGCATTATATATGCATCATGTGCATGATTTTTCCATATATGGCATTAGTGGAAATATGCTTTTAGAGACTTTTTGGTTGATAAATAAGTTTTGCTGTGTAAAAATCACACGCACCTAGTGCGTGCGTGTGTTTAGGTTAGTAAATCACCCCCATGGACTTCAACTGAGTGTTTTGAACCCTTGTTTTAATTAATAAATGTTTTCATTTATGGTACTCACTATAGTCACAATTATTTATTTTCTTTGAGTCATATTGCCAACCATAAGAAGATCAGGAAAGAGTCATGTGTAATGGAAACTGTCATATTTGATAAGAGGTGAAGAGCACATGAAGTGTGAAGTGCAAACAAGAGTTGCTAATAAATATTTATTGATCACTCTGTTCACGGTGAATATTTTTGTTGGACACTGTCATTCGTGTGCTTTTATATATTACACATAGGCAGTAAACAAAGCTGAACATTGGATAGAGCACCACACTATTATATAATGTTGTGTTGAACACTGCTTGTTTATGGTACAAAAGTGCAGGCTTGCTTTAGTAGGACATTGGTTGTTAAAGTAGTGCAGAAGTCACATATACATATAAAATACTTGTTGTTTGGCTGTCCTCTAACCTCTAACAAAGGTTACGAAAGTTGTTGCCGGCATCAGGATGTCTGTGTGAGTGTAACATGGCCCTATTTGTACTCTAAATTGCTTCACCCTCCCACAATCTAATAAAATTGGTTTAGACGCCAACAGTGATAAACAAATCAGTTAGAAATGCATATTGGTGAATCAGCAAATTGATTCCTTAATGGAACAATTCCTCATTTCAGATGAAATAATTTTAGTTTGATCTACGTGGAAAAATTCAGCAAAAACTAAAAAAAAAAGGACACTCTCGCTAGGTTATGGGATTGAAGGATGTATGGCAGAAGGTCAAAGTCACAGAAGCTGATGCATCTGTTTAGTATGTGACTAGGATGGAAGATCTCCTTGGGCGATCATAGGACAAATTGTCTAAAACCTTTTGGTGCATGCAATTTGGAAGTACTTTATTTTAGTAAATTCATTAATGTAGCTGACAGGTTCCCTTTAACTGCCAGTGTCTGCCAGACATGATAATGCAGCTTGCTGCAGCTTTGGTGCTGTATGTATTAGGCTAGAGTAGTTGTAAAGCCAGCTGAAACTTGATGTTTCTTAAAGAGGGTTTCCTGATGGTGACAACGGTAGAACTGTGTGTGCAATGAGCATTGGCATAGTCACTTATGGTCTTCCCTAGGACAGCATGTGACAATACTGAGAACAGTTGAGAGGCAGAGACGGAGAGTTGTCACCCTATAAAGGTCAGTGCCTCACTAATACCTTCATGGTAGAATTGCCAGAATTTATTTTAATAAAAGCGGCATATTTAAAAATATTGAAAATGACTTATGAAAGTAAATTAACATGTTAAAGCTTATGTGAGACTTTGGTGACTGGGTTTACAAATATAATATGTGTGACCCATGCAGCAATAGAATCAGATAAAACAGTACATCTCATATTATAGAAGGAATTCAAATGTAAAACCCTGAAGGAATTTTAAAATATGTAATATATTTAAATAATGTAAATGTACGAGCACATATGAAGCTTCTACAATTTGTTTTTTTTCCACTTCTGCTGCACAGATGTAGATTTAATAGGCCCATTCCTTTATTAGCTAATCATTTTGTCTCAAGATACCAGCTAGAGAAAGTTTGCTGGGACACTTTGCACTGTTTCTGCACCCTGACCTACATTAAGTATTTGGAACACAAACAATCCTCGTGATGCCATTTGGTTTGCTTAGAGCGCACACACCCCAAGACAAAACTAATATATTCCATACGACATGACTGCCAGCACACTGGAGTTGTTGGAACAATCTCCCTACAAAAACCACAAATCAAACAGATCAACATCACCAAGCCAGGGACTTTGCTAAATGAAATCTCCAAATCTAAACAATGAGACTTTCTCTTAGCTGCACTGTGCGAGTTATTGCATACACAAACTACGGCTGGATTGTGATTAGTGAGGGTGATATATTTATTTTATCTCGTTTTGTGGATATAGCAACAGCCAGAACAGTTTCTCTGCAAGATCTCAAGCAAACCAATATACTTGAACAAATAATATTCCTATTTTTCATTTTTCCCATAATGATGCAAATTTTATACAGTGTAGTTTGAGCACATTGCTATTGTTATCTATGCTTAGATATTTCTCCTACAGGCAAAAATATATGTTATCTTGTTCATTAAGTTACACAGGGTTTAGGTATTCTTAAGAAATTTGGGCTAAACTGCCCCATTCAGGAGGTTTGAACACTGCACCCAAACAATGTTAAGCCAGCCCCCATATAACCCCACCTCCAACTATCATGTCTCATTTTTAACACTATATCCAGCAGCTATGTGGATTGGCTTATCCTCAGCAACGCCTTGGAGGCCATACCTGGAGCTAGGACTGCTAGGTCTTCTTGGAATGTGATGTGATTGTGGGCGAGTGCAATGACACTTTTCAGACCCTAGTGTACTGTTAGTTAGCCACAAGATGCTTTCTAGTTCCAGAGCTGTGGCACAGCCTCTGGGGTGACCTAGGTTCTAAAGAATCACTGTGTGAGTGAGCCCATGGATAAAGATCACCTCAGTGAGGGGAATTCATCAAAACTGGCGCAGACAGAATCCAATCAGCTTCTCTTTTTAGTTTGTTCAGTTAAGATTTGAAAATGAAAGATAGAAACTGATTGGCTGCCATGCACAGCTGCTCCAGATTTTGTCTGCTCCAGTTTTGATAAATTCCCCTTAGTGTCTTTCAGGCAGTGTCTTTCTTTGTGTACTTTATCGGTTAGTTGCATGGACGGAAAGAGCTCTAGGTTTAGAACAGTGACAGTTTAAACTGTGGTGTAACCCAGTCTCTGTTATCTTCCAGGCAGGCCCGGCACTACCGCAAGGCAAGTCAGGCGGCCACCTGAGGGCGCTGCAGGGTGAGGGCATTGTACTTGTCAAAATGCCCCGATGTTTGCGCCATGTTTTTTTTCCAAATGTCCAAGGACCTGTAGCACACCTTACCGGACTTCCCATGTGGAAAATGTTTTTTTTTCCACTTACCTTCGGTTTCGGGAGAGCAGCGGCGAGCTAAAATGCCCTGTTTTTACAGGGGGTCGGGGAGGGAGGGGGCGCAAAAATGTACCTTGCCTGTGTAGGCAAGAATCCTAGTACCGGCCCTGCTTCCAGGGTATGTAAGCCTACAGATGTGGTGATAACATCTTAGTAGGCGCAGTGGTGTATTTTGGTTTTGTGCTGCCATAGGCAAGACTAAACTCGGGCCACTTGTCAGGGCATTAGGGCATTTTCACACGTACGAGTAATTACCAATAACCAGTGCAACATGTCTTTTAAGAAGCATTCAGAGGACAGCCCTGCTGCAGCAGACAATCTTGTTCCATGCTCCCCTTTTGTTTTAGGGAGCGACTCACTGGTATTCCTATGCTATGATCCTGGGAGCCCTATTTCTATAGTATCATCCTCATCTGCAGCTTTTATAGCTCCTCTGACTAATCCTGTAAACCCCAATAACCCTATAGTATCTACCAGGCCTTTAATTTCGAGTTCCGATTTTCCTATAGTCTGTGGGAAATTAATGAAAATTCTGCACACAGACATACCAAGGATGCTCTGGCACGGTCTATGATATCCCTTATCTGCCAGAGACCCTTTAAGCCCTTTATCAGTATCTCTGAATTTCTGTGAATTTCTGTGCCCTTGCAGTCTGCTTCAATGGAGATTGTACTTGCTCAGAGCTCTGATGATTCTTATATACACACAGTTGTCAGGTAACAGGCCTTTTTCAACCAGTGATAACACAACGACCATCCCCACATCTTCTGTTCTGCAACAGTTCCTCTTTGAGGATTGAGAACTTTCATTACATAATGGCTTCCTCTGAATAATTTGCAGAGATATTTTCCTTTTGATAATGAATTTTATGAGAAATTCTCCCTGCCCTTTGAGGACTCTGGTTCTTATTTGAATTCCAGTTTAAAGTAGCTGGAACAAATCTCTGTCTTCTTCTGGTTGCAATTCTACTTTGTGATACCATGGGGTTGATTTACTAACCTTATAAACATGCCACGAATATGTATACACCTCTGTAGTGTGTTCCCTCCCAGCATGATCTATTGGTGGAATCTAGACACCTTTGTAGTGTGTACACGCCCAGCAGGTGTGTTGTGCAAAGCCCTGCATGAATTGCAAGGTGATGTTGTGTAAATTAGCTCTATGTTGTGTTGCTTGCGTTGATGAATGCGGGAATGTAAATGCATGAGCTAACCATTTTTGTCTAAACTGTGAAGTAGCATTATATATGCATCATGTGCATGATTTTTCCATATATGGCATTAGTGGAAATATGCTTTTAGAGACTTTTTGGTTGATAAATACGTTTTGCAAATGTAAAAATCACACGCACCCACCCCCCATCTTGGTTAGATGGATCACATCTAACCAAGAACAGGAACCTCAATCCTTGCAACTTATAGATCAGTTGTCTCAAACCTTCAGCTTTAGTTAGTATGGCCTTTTACAGGCATCTTGCATGGCAGTAATGTCTGTCCATATGCGTAAGGCATGTGCTTAGAAAGTTGAACATTGATTTAAACAGCATCTCATTCACTTGCCTTTAGCGGGAGGGCCTCTCTTTGGTCATACACTGACATGTCCAAACCTCCTGATTTTCGCTCTGGGTGCGCGCTTAATCATAGATCTCTTGATGTGGCAGAAAAAAACTAGTTTAGCACAGCTTTAAACTTTTGAAAGAGATCTAAGTATGTCTCCCATGCAAAATGTAGTTTACGTAGACATAAACCTTCTGTTTAAGGTATACATCCATCTTTAACAGGGGATCATTGGTTTTATTATTTCTTTAAATCTCTTGGATTTCTTTCCTTTCTATTTGAATGCTCTGGTTACATCCTGTAGCTTCTATACTGCTCTCCGCAACCAGGTACCTCATTCATTTTTTTGTTTTACTTGGAAGCTCTCCCATTGTGGAATGCTTACAGTATCGCCACAAAAAAACTGTCAGTGTTTTATATACTGCCCTTTATGCATATAGAATATTGTTTATTGTATATTACTACTGAGATCTGTTTTATTATAGATCTCCCTTTACTTGAAGTGAAGGGTTATGGGTATGTACCCTCTTCTCCTAGCTGTTCACTGGTTAATTTTTGTTCAGAACATTTTGTATTGTTTCAGATTCATTTCCCTGAGGTCTATGCATAGTTACTTAGTATTTGAGGTTGAATAAAGACACAGGTCCATCAAGTTCAACCTTTGTGTGTCTGTATGTGATTGTGCATGTGTGTGTGTGTGTACACGAGTCCCTGTGTGGTCTAGTTTTTAAGAGTACCTGTACCCCTGTATGTTATG
Organism: Nanorana parkeri; assembly: GCF_000935625.1. Taxonomy (NCBI): domain Eukaryota; kingdom Metazoa; phylum Chordata; class Amphibia; order Anura; family Dicroglossidae; genus Nanorana; species Nanorana parkeri. The sequence goes on along the minus strand of NW_017306302.1, from coordinate 1,458,537 downwards.
GTCTCTGGGGAAGGTATCTGAATGCTTTTTGAATGATTCAATACTCTCTGCTGATACCATTTCTTGTGGCAGCAAGTTCCAGAATTTAACCGCTCTAACTGAAAAAAAGCCGATACGCCTCATGTGGTTAAATCTTTTCTCCACCAGTTTTGGGTGGTGGGCTATAGTCCTTGTTATGGAGTTTACTGTAAACAGTTTATTGCTGATGTTGCCATCACCACTAAACATTTTGTGCCTCAAAATCATATCCCCTGTTAATCTCCTCACTTCCAGTGTAGTGTTAGGTATTCTTGCCTTTAGCCCTTACCTTAAAATACACCCCCCTTTTTTTTTGTTGACCACTTTTGCTGTTGGTCTAAGTTTTCTACCACTTCATTTTAATTTGAAATGGTTGATTGGTTGTCCTCCACTACTTGTTGTGGCCCATCATCATTTAGATTGCAGTCTTTCCTTAAAAAAGAAGTGCGCGGAGAGTAAAGTAACATTTACTCTCCCTGAAGTTTAGAACCAGCTTGGGCTACATGATCATTTAACTACTGATGAGTCAGCTCTTGGTCTCTTCTCCTTGCAGAGAGCAGTGACTGCGCCTGTGACAGTGCTCACGAAGTAACATACATGGAAGGAGGTGGGCGCAGCTGGTTCTAGCTCTAGAGAGGCAGAGCCAGCTGTCACTTAGGCAGCTGGGGTGGATCTTGACAATATTGATGGGATCCTTTCTGACTGTGGTGCAGCTCTGCAATTTCAGCACATAATGGGCATTAGCCCACTATCTGCTGACTTTGGGTCACAGGAGTATATTAGTAAATAAATGACCCAAAAGACAAGCAGGGCCAAAAAAAGCATTGGCTTCAGTTCTTTTTGAAGGTGCAGCCTGCTCTTGATCATCAAATTCTTGTTGGTGTTTTTAAGTTTTCAGTAGCAAGGTCCTTAGATGCTCTCTTTAATCGACGCCAAAAAAACAATTTTATGGTAAGTACAAAAAGCTTTAGCTTTAGAAGGGATTTTAGCCTCACCGTGAATCAATTTATAGTTCAGATGATGCAGAAGGTTTTCTTGTTCATTAAAATTGTATATTTATTTTTTTCAGTGCTTTGGTTGAACTAAATGGACACCTGTCTCTTTTTTCAACTTAACTATTAATTATTTCTATTTTTTCATATAAAGCATGGCAAATATTTTAGCAAATCAATAAGTGTTTTGTTTTCGTATTTAAGTTTTCTGCGATACTGAAAAAAAAAACTAAATGAAAGAAAATAAAATAATAAAAAATAAAACAAACTGGCCTCTGGTAGCTTTTTTACATAATGTACAAGCAGCTGGGGATAGTTTAAGAAACAACTGTGGATAGAAATACGGGAGCTGCTATTGCTGACTTTATTTTTTAAATGTGCACCAAAGATATCTCCAGGATCCTAGTTGCATTAACTAGTAGCCAACTGCCTGGAACAGGCATGCAGGAAGGGAGTACAGACTCTTTAGGCTTTACTGTACACCCTACAGGTCTCATAGACCTCATCACTACGGTTGCATCTCTGTCCTCTTCTCCTCCTTGTCATTCACAAAACAGAGCTTGATGCTGTGTGCTTTGTCAACGGTAAGGAGGAAAGAGGGGCGGAGATGCAACCAATGCAGGGCTTAATGCTGGAGCAGCCCAGAAGTACAGTGGTGGTTTACAGAGTTTATTGCACCATTCACATCGCACAAAGGTGCCAAAAAGCTTACAATTTAATATCTCTACCACATCCCTACAAACACAAAAATAGACCTATCTTTTGGGTATTGATAAACCTACTGATATGTTTTGTGAAAAAACCAAGCACTCTGTAAAATCCAATGCAAACCATGGCAGAAAATGCAAATACCATACAGTTGGCCATTGGTCCCAGGACCCCAGCAGTGCATGTCTTTATTGTTAAATTATTATGGTGCACTTTGTCAATCAATAATTGGGGAAGACACAGGAGAGAAGATGCTTCTACGTATAATACTTTAGCTTGCAAAAAGTAGTCAATGTTGGAATAATAGTTCTACTGTTGCATAAAAGGGACGTGTGGGATATTTTCAGTTCTGCACATTACTTAAACAGGTGGGTCTGGATGTGAACTCCTTTAAAGAAGAAAATTTTTACTTTAAATTATTACTAGTCAAATGCTAGGGGTCAAGCCTCTGCTTAAACTGCAGTAGAAATCCAGAGGGTGGTAGGTTGTCCAGGCATGATTTGACCACTCTCAGGCACCTGTGTTGGACATTGATTTCCTAAACACAAGCTGTTGCATTAAGCAATCATGTGTGTTTAGTGGGGATGTTAGTTACTGAATAGTTGCTACTTGACATCTTAGTTTTTCCCTGTTGCAAAAAAATAGCAAAATAATAAAATATGAATTGGTTTGGTTTAGCAATTTAAACAGTAACTTATTTTGAAACAGTATTTTGTTCTTTAATTAGACTAAAGTTCCTCTTTCACTAGTAAAGAAACAAAAATGTTAGTTACTGCAATATATACAGTATACAGGTGAAACTCGAATAATTAGAATATCGTGCAAAGTTCATTTATTTCACTAATGCAACTTAAAAGGTGAAACTAATATATGAGATAGACTCATTACATGCAAAGCAAGATAATTCAAGCCGTGATTTGTCAACACCGGGAGCCACAAAACCCTTTTGACATCTAAAATGAAGATAACACTGCATATATCCTTTTTTTTACCGTTATGCTATGTATAGCATGTATATAGGTATATGTGGGCTTAGTAACGCACTGGACTCTGGCTTAGTAACGCACTGGACTCTGGGCTTAGTAACGCACTGGACTCTGGGCTTAGTAATGCACTGTACTCTGGGCTTAGTAACGCACTGGACTCTGGGCTTAGTAACGCACTGGACTCTGGGCTTAGTAATGCACTGGACTCTGGGCTTAGTAATGGCACTGGACTCTGTACTTACCTGAGACCGCGCAGAGCCCACCTGACAGTGATCCTGCAGAGCACACTATAGATCCTGCACAGCCCATCTGAGACTCTCTATGGTGGGCTCTGGAGGGCCTTAGGTGGGCTGGTTGCCGGGGTCCCTTTCCCTGTACCTCCTCCCAACTCCTCTTATCTGCTGCTGCTGGGGCCTAGCCTCCTCCACCCCCTCCCCTGTCACCTCTGCCATGCCGCCCCTGGTACAGCTGATACTCGTGTAAGAGGCCTCCCAGGCTTCCCAGACCCCTCACATGGGTACCGGCCGTACCCCCCTGATGGCGGTGTTCTATCAAAGTTTGTGACTACGTTACAATGTGTGACCGGTGACGTGGTCACACATTTCAATGTAATCTCGCCCAGTTTTTTGGTGGTGGAATGTTTGACCGCCAATAGGTGAAGCATTCCAATGCTTTCTCAGCTGTTCCAAGGCAGATCAGTTCTCCTGCACATACGATTTGCGATGCCGATCTGCCCTGGAACTGCTGAGAAAGCGTTGGAATGCTTCACCTATTGGCGGTCAAACATTCCACCACCAAAAAACTGGGCGAGATTACATTGAAATGTGTGACCACGTCACTGGTCACACATTCCAACCCACCCCAAAATCTTTGATAGAACAGCGACCCTGTCTAATCATTTAATCAGATAAATAGTTTTTAATAGGCAACATTACAGTGTAATATTCCCCATTATAATCCAGTTTTCTAATTAAATGAAATAACAGCACACAGTGTGCAGTTACATCCGTACTCCCCTCCCACTGCTCCTCATTTTGACTCATCTGCCAAGCCTCACAGCCAGCATCCCAGCCAGACGGTGTGCACTGCAGGGGGAGGGGCATGTGACACACACTTCTCTCCCGCTGCCTGATACTAGGGATGTGGCCGGGAGAGGAGGTGAGTCACAGGACCCCACCCCCTTGCTGAGAAGCCCGTCAGCAGTGCGGGGCCCCGGGACCCTGCGCTGCCGCATATTCCACCCGGGGGGTGCCCAGGACCTGACCTCACTGGGCCCCCCACAGCCTCAGGCCCGAGGCCCCGGCGGTAGTTCCGTCCCTGGACTGAGAGCCACAGCAGAGGGATGAAAGAGCCACATGCGGCTCTGGAGCCGCGGGTTGCTGACCCTTCCTATAGGGGCCAAAATAGGAGTGAAGAATCTGACTGCTCTGTAGTCCGAACACAAAAGAAAAGTAAGGAACAGGAATCACCAGCACTCAGTAATGTAGTTCCAATAACCCCTTTGTGGCCCTGAAACGTTGGCTCTTTGCATTGTGACGATTTGTCCGAATAAATGGACATTTGTTATTGGGACGACATTACTGAGTGCCGGTGATTCCTGTTCCTTGCTGTTTGTTTGCCTTGCGCCATTCGTGATTATCACTGCGAGCACCATTTCTACACAGGCCGGGAGCACTGCGGGGAGTGCAGAGGGACTTTCCATTTGTACACCAAAGAAAAGTGACATCATGGCCATATGACCACAGGCCACTAAAGCCTGGCCATACCCCTCAACAAAGTTCATGGGTGCCTGTCAAGTGGAGGGTGCAGGGGGAGGGTGTCAGTTGTATCGCCTGACCCATGACTACGTATGTTTGATCACCCTAATGCTGCCTTAAAGCCAACCTGCATTGTCATATGAGGCTCCAGCAATTTGTAGCTTACGGAAGGCTTTCTTTTGTAAGCTCAGGTAGCAAAAGAAAGATAACAGTTTCCCATTTAGACTATCCCTATATCTGAAATGCAAACAGAGTCATATAAAGAAGAAATAGAGTAAGGAGAGAGGGGATAAGAGTCACTCCTTGGACTCATTCGGCTGTGTGTAATTTGCGATTGAGCTATTTAGTTCTCTGACCAACTAGCTTTTTCAGAACAAAAGATAAGCCTGGTAAACATGAAAGGAAATCTAGCATTCAACTTGCTGATTGCAAATCCTGAATACGATTTGTTAAGTAAATGTAAAATTCTTTGTACAGGGAGTCACCATCTCCCTTGTCCAAACAATACCAGTTTGTCTCAGTTATATAGAGTTTTGATCATCTTTAAAATAATTATATTAAACATTAGTATAATAGTTTTTAGAAAAGCCATAAGCTCTACAATCACTGAAGAAGAAGGTTATCAACAAGAGGTTTTGACTGCCTTTGAATTATGCGAAGATTAACGTTTTAGCAAACTGTAACCTTTAGGCCCTTCACCTGGTCGGTCCAATCTGGTCTGCCTGTCAGTTTTACAGGCGTACTGGATCGGATGCTCAATGCAAGTCTATGGGCAGCCATTTGTAAACGGACGAGCCTCTGGCCAGGTCCGAAAAAACAGATGGATCAGAGATCCGTTATGCCAGACCAGATTGTGCTGGATCGGGGGTAATCTGATGTAAACGGACACATGTCCATTTACATCAGATTCCCCATAGACCAACATGGGGTCCGGCAGTTTCCATTTTTTCCTCCAATGCATTTGAGTCATATTAATTCATATTAATTCTGCAATGATATTAAGGTGAAGTGTTAACAAGATATACCTATTTGAACTACAAGAAATTAGAAATCATTTGGGATATTAACAATAAGGGTTCTTGCACATGGCTACCTGTGGCCATACAACATACATTTTGGTGCATTTCCATCATTAGTGAGCCACTTATGCTGTGTAGAGCCTCCCATTAAAGTCATCAGCTGTATGTGGGTATACACAAGACACAACTCTAAAAGCAGACTATCTGCATTCAGGGTTGTGCACCTGTACCCATGTGTGTGTTTGCACAGAGCCAGCTTAAACCCACATACAACCATTGACTTCTATGGAAGGCTGTACACAGCCTTGGAATTTATGTTGCAAAGCCACAGGCGGCCAAGTGCAAGAGCTCCAAGTTATGTAAAAATGCTTTTTTTTACAACAAAGGTTTTACACATTTCTTTACAGATAGTTTTCCATTCCTGTTAAATTTTATGTTATAACCATGGTAAATGTCTCCTTGTTTAGTAACTGTAACAATAAAGATGCAATGGGACTGCTTCATTAAAACTTGAGAAAAAATTAGCAAAAAAGTGAAGTTGTTTCCCAAAAAAGCAATACAGGTTTCACCTTTTATTTTATGGAAAAAATTATTCTGATTGGTCGCTATGGGTGATAACCTCAAATTTGTGCTCATGTTCTTTTCCCCCAGTTTTAATGGCTTCCGTACTGGGATAGCTGCCTAGCTGCCTAGCTGCCAGTACTATTTAAAATGTATTTTTGGTGGTGGTGGTGGGAGTCTTTGGGTGGTGATAATTTTCAAACACATTAAAGTGACACATTAAAGTGACAAACATCACAGCTGCTGACAAGTATAAGTTTCAGGCACCTTCAGGGTTTTGTTCTTATTTTTTTAACTAAATTACAATAAAAAGTTGTAAATTAATCCTTACATTTTTTTTTTCTTTTTCTTCTCTTGACAGTTTAAAAAAAAAAAATCCTCAAAAAAAGGAATATAGACAATCTTATAAACTGCAAAGGGCACTATTGTTAATTCCCAGCTGTTTGGGGAGTTTTAAGTGTATTGAGGGACACAGGAAAGTAGGAATTCTTAGACATATGGGTTATGCTGCTGCGTTCAGGATGTTTGGACACTGGTAAAAAAAAATATAAGCCAGCCCCATATAACCCCCCCTCCAACTGTCATGCCATGTTTTGTAAGAAAGCAGTACATAAGGTAAAAAACAAAGAGGGGCAGGGCCTGTGTCTCTCAATG
>NW_017306302.1:1447369-1451588 GCF_000935625.1 Nanorana parkeri | reverse complement strand
TATATATACACATACCTACTGCTTCTTCTTCTTCTTCTAAAATATTCTTATGGTCCATTTAACATATGGGACATCCAAATTTAGTCCAACTGAGGGAAGGGCAACAGCAACTGAAAAATCCAATGGATGTCAAAATCGTAATAGAAGAAAATCCAAAGAAATCAATGCCTGAACAAGGATAGATGACAAAAGGGGAAGCAAATATGAAAATTGCTACTAACAAGGAAAGACTCCAAGAAAGAAGTCAGTGTTCCAGGGAAAAGCAGGTAGCACCACTAAAGGAGACTGGTATCTGAAGGAATATGTAATAGAACTCAACAATAATTTGGAGGACAACCAAGCATCCACCATAAGGTAAAAACAGGTGGGAAAAAACTTAGACCAAAACAAGAATGTTTGTAAGGTTAAGGTCAAAGTCTAGAACACCTAATCCTTGATCTCAGAGAAATACATTTTTGACAAAAGTATGTCCCAACCAAAGGATGGCCAGTGAACAGCTGGAGGCTGAAGTAGAATACCTAGAAACCTTGCCCTCTCAATAGTAACTTAAAGGCAGAGAAGGAAAGAAAACTTCAATACAAATCTAAGAAAGGTTAGTATCAAATCGCTTTTAAGGAAGGAATGGAGAGAGCCACAACCTCTATAAAAAGGAAACACTAAGTGAGGAATATTGCAATGCCATAGATGTACGGGGACCACTGAAAGAAAGGGATAAGAGGGAGACCTTACAATTTATAGCTCATACAGATGTGTGATAGTTACAGTACAACCTGTCTCATATGATTATATATTCATATATAAGCATAATCAGTTTGAAATAGAGACGAAAAGGAATGCTTCTTGCAGTAAATACCTTAGGTCCCATAAATATCGCCAGACCCCACCTATGGGTACTCTGCGGTCAGGTAACAGAGTGCTGTGTCTGTTGATCTTCCATGGAAGAACAGAAGTAATATGATGGCTATTTCCTTGTCAGGAAGGAAAAGAAATTGCATTGGAAAACAGAACTATCACTGTATAAGGATGGTAGACTTCAAATGCAGGGATCCAAAACAAGACTTTAAGTCCTTCATGGAAAGAGCGTGAACACTATGAGACGGCCAAAACTGACAGGCAGGACATTAGGCAGTGACAGGTGGAGAATTCAATTTCCCTCTACTGAAGTGCAGAAGTGTCAGCTTAAAAGACTGACTCATACAGAGATTCCCTTACGACATGGAAGTTGTCATGGAAGCTCTCTGTAAAATCAGACCCAAGAGTGGGAAAATGGATACATTCAGTTAGAAAAATATAATTAAGATGAAGGAAAATGAAAAAGGGATAATTTCCACTTTATCCAGAACCAAGAAAAGAAAGAAAATGGAATCTTTTAGATGAAACAATGTAGAAAATCCAGAGTTTGGTTCTAATAGTGTTCTAACCCTTTCACATTCTATCCAAACTATAGCAAAAAGTTTGACAATTTAATACATTTATTTTTGCGCCTCTATATTTTACACTGCAGTGAAGTCATATATTTATACACTACTCCAGGGAAAATTATTAACCCGGTACTACAAGGGCTGATTGCTCATTTGTGCCTAGGGAGAAAAATAAGAAAGTTATACTCAACTGATTCTCCAAGCCGGCTTGCTCTTAGACCAGTCCCTGGAGCCCCCCCCCCCCTCCACTGCAGTGGTCTAAGGACACATAAATCATCACGCTCTATACACAGTGTATAGAACATGAGGACGCAGAGGGACATTCCATTGCTGCAGGAGGGAGCGTTGTCACAGATGGCTGGCTCTGAGGATCAGGTGAGTATAACTTTGTTATTTTCAGGCTTAGACCAAAACAAGCAGTTAGCCCTTGCAGTGCAGGGGTAGCCTCAGTGCAATGTGTTAACAATCATTCCCCCTGCTTTAAGAAAAGAGGGACAGAGAGAATTTTGTCTAAAAGAGGGATTGCCCCTTCTAAATAGAAACATTGTGCAGTTAGAAGTCTTATGTGATATTTACTTATTTAATCTACTATTTTTTATAGTACCTTTAGAAAGGGGTAACATACAAAAGCTCAACAGCACACACGGTTACAGAAAAAAATGTTATTGCGATGCAAACCACATTTACTCTTCAGAGCATCATTTTATAATCATACTTTTTGTATTGAAAATGTGCTGTGTATACCTAGAAGACACAGAGAGGGGCGATTGTATTAGAGCATGCATTGTGTGGCACTGAAGCATCCAGACATATTCAGTTCACTTGATGAAAGCATTCTTGGTAAATGACTCTTCTGTATCATGTTTCACAAATGCCACCTTGAATCAGTGAACCAGCAACTGAGTCCTCAGAACTCAACACTTTCATGTGTAAGGCGTTTTATCGAGTTATGTCTCACTTACATTTATCTCTATGTTGTGGCATCAGTTGAATACACTGACACTGTGCTGTTATGGTTTGAATAATCAGGTCTTGAACTTATTTTGGAAGTAAGAATTTATTTGACTTGTCCATTAGTGTTGGGTATTAAAAAACAATACCAGACAGCAGGTAAAATAATTCAGAAACTATTTAGTACAAGTAGAGCGCAATGAATTGGCCTAATACGACGTATATTCAATCATGCTACATTTTGCTTAAAGGAGAACTATGGGGTTAAGGCTTTTCCCCATAGTTCTCCTTAGGGTAACGGGAAGACACAAACTAGCGTCCTCCCGTCACCCTAGGCTCAGTATACCGCAAGCTGTAGCTCACGATATACTGAGACGCCGCAGCTAAGCGGATCCCGACAATTGTGCCGTGATCCGCCCAGCTGCGTGACTGACAGCTGGCTCTGCCTATCTAGAGGCAGAGCCAGCTGTACCCGCCCCTCCCCCGTCCGTTCCGCCAGTCAGCGCTGGCAGATCGGAGCGGGGAGGGGGAATCCAGCCCCTCCCCTGTCACGGCAGAGAGCAGTGACAGGATCGAGAGGTGAGCGAACGCCGGTATGTGTTCACTCACCTCCCGATCTACTGAGCCGACCTGTGACAGTCTCATTGTCACAGGTCGGCTAGAACTATGAGGTGAGTGAAAAGCACTCACCTCATAGTTCTCCTTTAAGTGATTGTAGCCATATTAGTATGCTTACAACAATACAGTCAAGTACTCACCGTCTGTGACTTTTTATTGGCACTTAGCCCTGATCACACCTGTGGTGCCCGTGACTGTTTATTTTTATTTCAATGGACTACCCCACGCACAACAAACGCAGCAAAGAAGCTCCTGCAGTAATTTGAGCTGCGAGCTTCACATTTTTTTTGCCCACACGTCAGCGCATGGGCAAAAAGTCCATAAACCCATCGCACTCCTGACTGTCAGGTTCGTGGCAAGTACTGGGTGCAACGGTAGCCAACAGATTGCGCAATATGAGAATGAGAGAATATAGTACGCTGGCACTCCAAAATCAGGGAATACATCCAACATCTCCATAGCATGTTTGGCCATGCATGATCAATGACCATAACCTGTAACATGTATGCAGTCTCTGATCATCTCTAGAAGCATATTATCCAAACAATTTGGACCAGCTCTACCCCCTCGTATCCAAGCGGTGTGCCTGCGGGACCTCGGTGCTCACTCAAGGTTCGCTCGATCTTGTATTACATCAATGCATAATCACAGACACACGGAAAGAGACCCTTCCAGAAAATCACTTTATTTCATCTTGGCATAAAACAGCACCCAGAGAAGTTTACATGTTTCATCCCAAACACTGAGCCCTAGAAATAGCTCCTGCTGTTTTACATGTCCGTACTTGCTTTTATATGCCAAGATGAAATAAAGGGATTTTCTGGAAGGATTTCTCTTTGTGTGCCAGTGATTATGCATTGATCTCTAGTAGGGATGCACCGATACCGGTATTTTGGTACCGAGTACAAGTACCGATAATTTTTTTTCGGTACTCGCCGATACCAATTACCGAGTAACGGAAGTCCCATTCAGGAAGCCAGGTGGCGTGTAATGACTCGCCACCTGGCTTCCTGATTAGTTGGGAAGCCGGGCAGCATGTAAAGAGTCGCCACCCGGCTTCCCGATTAACAAGAAAGTCCCCTCTTACCTTAGTATGTGCAGACTTACCTGTCGCCAGATCGCTTCTGCGTCCCGAAGAAGGGGCCGCCCCCCTGGCCGACACCCCCGCCGTGCTTCCCGGGCTCCGTTGCCCCTCCTACGGGCCCGGGACCGGCGATCTTGGTGTCCGC
>NW_017306302.1:1438809-1446723 GCF_000935625.1 Nanorana parkeri | reverse complement strand
GGGGGGGGGGCGCAAAATTGCACCTTGCCCCCCTTGACTACAATCCTAGCACCGGCCCTGTCGGTATCGGTGCATCCCTAATCTCTAGTAGCATGCCTGTACTCTCTGTCCCTCTCCAGTTGCATGTCTGCAGTCATGTTGCTTTCTATTCTGACTCCGATTGTTGCAGATATAATCACTGCGGACAATCCTTATCAGATAGCTGAACTCACCAACTACCGTTTCATCCACGAAGTGCTTTGCTTGAATGCAGCAGGGTTACAGTAGACAACATGATAACACATTATTATTATTATACAGAATTTATAGCGCCAACAGTTTGTGCAGTGCTTTACAATATAGGGAAGACATTACAAATCAAGACAAGATGGTAAGGAGGGCCCTGCCCCTGAGGGCTTACAATCTAAAATGAATGAACAGACGGTATTTGAAGGTCAGAGATGGTAATAGTTCCAAGCATGCAAGCAGATTAATATGTGGCCATGTTACAATCAGCCATTTCAATGCCAGAAACTACAAGTCATGAAGAAGGGCGGAACATTACACACAAGGGGAGGGAATGCAGAAAAACATGATGCAATAATCAAAATGCCCATAAGATACTATAATAACCTTAAGGAAAATTAACTATGTGATTCTCATTTCACATTAATATGAATATTAACTATGACTATGCATTGTGTCATATTCTCACAACTGTGTAACAGCACACTTCCTGTCACATTACATTGACTGAATAGTATGTGCAGCCTTTTGGCAATGTCATGGGCTATACTTGAGCATATTCTGAAATATGGTTATCACTTTATTATGAGCATTCCTGCTTTAACGTTAATTTGCAATCCAGTAATTGCCTGTCAGATATAGATTTATCACGAGCCCCTTTGGCCCCATACACTAGAAGTTCATTTCAAAACTGGCTAATCTGTAAATGATGCCGAAGCTTCAACATCCTGTTTATACTGCCACATCATCTTATCCATGGAATATCACTGCTTATATGGCCAGCCAAGGCACAGTGGAAAGTTGAGGTTGGCCCATAAGGGAGGATTTTTCTTACTTTTATTTTCATACAGCTGCTCAACATTATGCTACTTTTAACACCTGCTTTACTGTTTTGTCAAGAAAATTCTGTTCTTGAAAAGTCTAGACTATTTTCAAAGCTCAGTGCGATCAAGAATATATGGTTGTATTAACAAGCTGGAGTGGGTAGAAATGGATCCACTGGGTTTAGGTAGAAATCTGCATTACATGATGTAAGTAAGAAGAAAGATTTATAATACTATATGCCAGGGCTCAAAATTTCAGGCCCTGAGCTACTAGCCAGGCCTAAGGAGTTATTTGCCACCAGTTGCCCCACCTAACCCCTATCCTGCCCCGGCCTTAACTCCGCCACGTCAGTGATGTGATGCTAAGTACAGAGGTTAGTAATGTAACGCACAGTACAGAAGTCAGCAGTACAGAGGTCAGTAATGAAAAGCACAATATAGAGGTCAGTAATCTAACACACAGTACAGAGGCGAGTAATGTAACGCACAGCACAGAGGTCAGTAATGAAACGTACAGTACAGAGGTCAGTGATGTAGCACACAGTACAGAGGTCAGTAATGAAATGCACAGTACAGAGGTCAGTGATGTAACTGACAGTATAGAGGTCAGTAACGTAATACACAGAACAGAGGTCAGCAGTACAGAGGTCAGTAATGTAATGCACAGTACAAAGGTCAGTAATGTAACACACAGTACAGAGGTCAGTAATGTAATGCACCGTACAGAGGTTAGTAATGTATCACACAGTACAGAAGTCAGTAATGTAACACACAGTACAGAAGTCAGTAATGTAACACACAGTACAGAAGTCAGTAATGTAATGCACAGTACGGAGGTCAGTAATGTAACGCACAGAGGTCAGCGGTGTACGGCAGAAAGAACAGGGACTTACAGTGTGCATAGCTGATCTGCCCTCTTCCTCTCCTTCTGCTGGTGGTGCTGGTTCTGGTGCTGGGGGGTCCTTCAGGTCCCGCGTTGCAAAACCTTCAAGCTGACCAATAGCAGCTGCAGTCTTCCTCCCAGCCTATGGCAGCTGAGGTGGGCAGGGGAAACTGCAGGTGGCCGGAGTAAAGGGAAAACAGCCGGACTGATTCTTCTTCTCCTTGGCCACAGTGTAGCTACAGTGGCCGCGGAGAAGAAGAATCAGTCCGGCAGTCTTTCCTTCACTCCGGCCACAGAAGACAGAACTGAAGCGAGTGATCACCGCTGCAGAAGCCCCCCTCCCCCGATTAATTTCTACTCGCCTTCACACAATTTTCACTCGCCAATTGCGAGGGGGCGAATTTAAATTTTGAACCCTGCTGTATGCATTATTAGAACTTGGAATGAGATAACAGTAATTGATGAAGGACTACAAAAGATTGTTCTTTACAATGTTGTACACAGCGTTCATTGTACTGTTTTGCGTTAATAATATTGTCAAGCTGGCAGCACATTTGTATTGCTCCTTTTACCGACCTGTCTTTAATTGAACCTCCTCCACCCTCCCCGGTAGCACCTAATTACGTTTTGTTTACTCCCCAACTACCTCATTCAGTTACCAGGAACATTGTGAAATTCCTAGTATGTCCAGATATGGGAAACCATATGCAGGGCCCCTGATAAGGGGAGGGGGGTACAGCACCCTTCTGTAACAGATCCCAACAGATCAGCAGGGGGGTCCGGCTAGACAGGGACTGCTTGAAAGTTGTTACAGTGTCTAGCAGGAGGCTGTTCTCTGGAACTTACATGTGACCTCCCTTGCAAATGAATGTGCCATAATAATTTATTCAAATGCAAGTCCTAACATAGTTCCATAATATGCAAATTCTCCCTCACACCAAGGCAATGAAGTGAGGGGGCAGGTCAGTGCCTCCTTAGGCGGGAAGTCAGGTCCTGGGGCAGCACTGGAGCAGAGGCAGCAGGGCTGAGCTGGCCAGAGGGAGAAAGGTGATATGTTGTCATCCACACTTTGCGCCCATACTGTGCGCCCATACTGTGCACCCATAGCACCTGCACTGTGCACACACACAGACACCTGGGCATTAGAGGTCCTCCGTGGGGGAGGGGGGGGCAAGGAGAGGCTAGCCATTTTAGGATATTGTACATTATAATTCTGCCCCCTGCACTGAATATGCTATGGTATGCATTATACTCCTGACCCCTGCACCGTATATGCTATGCTGTACATTATATTAAGCTGGGCATCAGAGCTATAACTAGTTTTATTACCTATAATTTTTACCATCTACTAAAACCTTCAACCCATCAGCAGCCACAGCAGGTGTCACAGTACTCAGCAGAATGATGATTGTGAAATTATGTTTTATAAATATTGTATGCCAAATGTGTTTGCAGCGTAATTGGTATTTATTTGACTAAGAACAAAAATCTTGAATCTGCTAAGTGCCCCAGTCACCTTGTACATTTCAGTAACATAAAGCAAAGCATACAGCCTAATATAGAAGGGTAACAACAGTTCTGGTTTATTTGACAAATGTAACTAAACTTTAATCATAAGCATAAAAAAGCATTTTAAAGTTTATGCATAAAGTTTATGGTGAAACATGGGAGGCTGTACAGGGCCCTGTGGTTTCTGTTGATGGCTGATGTGTGGTTATTGGCCACTTGAAGCTCCAGTTTATGACCTGTAGGTGGAGGATGAGTTTCTCCTCTGTCTGCTTGGTGCTGAAACAGTGCGACTTGCTCATCACTGCACCTCTTCTACTAATGGCTTAAGCTGTCAATCAATACTTAGCAAACAGGCCTCCTCAGAGGATGGGATGTAGCAAAGACTTGCAGAGTCATTACTAAATCCTTTCGACTCCAGTAACGAGTTGTTTTGAAATGCCCTGTTTGATTAATCAGCTGTGGTGAGCATCTTTATCCAAAGTGGAAGATCCCTTGAACTTTCAGCCTCTAAGGCGTAGCCATCAGTTGTCTTGTGGGCAATTTGGAACTTTTAGCAACCAAAAATCACAGTGTTGTCGTCAAATTCTTTTTGGCATCATTATTTTTTTTTCTTTGCAAAATGAAAATGATCTGTCTGCGTAACTGCCAAATGTCCTGTAAAGGCCTTTTTCTTGCACAAGGATTTTAAATAGCAAAGATGATTCATGTGAAGGAACCATATCATTATACTAATGGTAAGTCAGAGACACACAGGGTCTAATTGTGGACCTAAAGCAGGAAACCTCAGAAAAACAAAGACAACCACAGAGTGAGCAAAGCAAACCAACTTTATGGAGAATGTCACATAATATCACAATGCATCATGTTGAATATGGTTCACATTTACGACCATGGTCACAATTGAACAACGAAATGGAAACCGATGGATTAAGTTACTCCTGTTCTTGTCCTGCCACATTACTGGAGCACAACAATATAGTAATGTTGGGATTGGATTCATGGACACATGAACAATGTTTCACAAATAATACCCTATATGTTATGTTGGAAATGTTTGATTTTAAGTATTTTTACATATTGTTACAAAAATTAACAAAACAAACATGAGTGTAACAAGGTTATGTATGTAGGAAATAAAAAACAGACAAAAAACTAAAGTTTACATGAAATCAAAAAGTGAAGATTTGCAATTTGTAGGGAATGCAAAGAGGTAATAATTGTGCCTAAGCAGCACCCTAAATTATTTACATTTTGCCTTGTATTGCTTCTAAAAAAATAACAATCCATTTCCTGTGCTAGGCACCCCTATCCTGGTCAAATACGAACATGTTTTATTGGAAAAATTGGAGAAATCAGACAATTAGACAATGCATAGTACTGAAACACTGGGAGCTCCTTTAAGGTATTCATTGCCTGTTAACACAATAAGAAAAGAACAAAAGCCCAAGCTTGTACACTGCAATAATAACTCATAATTTACAATTGCATGTCAACCAATCAGCTTCTCTCTTCAGTTTGTTCAGTTAAGATTTGAAAGTGAGAGAGAGGCTCTGATTGATTATCATGCACAGCTGCCCCAGATTTCATCTGCTCCAGTTTTGATAAATTCCCCCCCATTATCTCTTTAAATGCCTTTAAAGCTGAACTCCAGGATAGGCAAATATTGATTAAATACAAGAGGCATGTATATTCTTACTTGTATGTCCTTTGTGTATTTTATCCAGATCTGTGCTGTTATTCAGCATTAACCAGGGCGGTGGCTTCGGTGTCGGAGGACGGTGGCTTCCTAGATGCGGGTGGGCGTTTTAAAAGTCCTTTCTCCTGCTGTTGCTCGCGCACGCAGCCCAGGGCGTGAAAAACAAGCAGGAAATTGTATTTTAAACAGTCGGCGATGGCTGTTTACATACAAGTGTTTGGGCGGCTGTAGAGCCGTCTGATTGCTTGTATGATGAGTGCAACTATGCGGCTCCCCCCTTCGCTGACGCTTATCATGGGCTCCCCTGTGCCCTGTGAGGGCCTGGGATCAGCACGTCAGTTCTGTGAACAGAGATCGCAGAGAGATGAGCACACGATCTCCCGTTGATCTCTCCTCTGATCTCTGAATGCAGAAGTGATGGGGATTACATCACGTCCACATTAAGCTGTCATTCCTCGGCTTCTGTAGCCAGAGAGAGGCTTGTGGAGCAGATCTCAGCTTCATCAGCTTCTTTGGAGTTCTTGGGTGGCATTAAAGATCTTAAAGACCTCTGATGTCTCCATAAAGAGGACCTGTCACATCATCTTTGCTATCACATAGGGGGCTTTTTATCCCAATATGTGAAAACAATAAAGTTAGATCTAAAAAAAAATTAAAGTCACATATAAATCTGTTTTTTAAAAACCCCAAAAATGTGAAAGTCCCCCACCCCCACATACACACACATACAAATGCAAACATGCGTAGGGTAGTTTACCCATTGCACCGCACATGTAACATATCACTGCGAACGTCAGAGTGAGACCAATAATTCTAGGGCCATCAAATACACTGTTAACACTAAATTGATGAGAGGTAAAATCTTTTAAAGAATCACCTATGGCCAATTTTGGGCATTTTTTTTGCGATTTCGTGGGCACACGCAATTTTAAGGCTTGGCATGTTTGGCGTCTATTTACCTGACGTGAACCCATCTTATATATTTTACCAAAAAACTGGGTACTAATTAGAGGTGCACCGAAATTGAATTTTCAGGCCATAACTGAAAATAAAAAAATTATCAGGCCGAAACCAAAACTGAAAATTATTTTTTTTCCAACCTTTTTTAAAAAAAATGTAAATATTTTTTTTTTTTTTTTTTTGCTGTTGGAAGCTCTGGGGAAATCTTGGGGGTCTAAAACAGACCCCTGATATTTCCCTTTTGAAATAGAAAAAGAGATTGAGAACACAGAGCCCTCAATCTCTTTTTCTGCAGCCCCTGTTATGATGAACTGGAATCCTCTATACTGAGTGTTCCTGTCAATTCATAAATTGTGGATATAGTATGAGTTACTATGTCCACAATCATGAATGAATAGGAAGTGATGTAGAGCACTTCCTGTTCATTCATAATTTGGAACACAGTAAGCATACTATGTCCTCAATTATTTAAAAAGACTCAGCGATTAGCTGATCATTGAGTGCTTGTAACCGCTCTCCATCCTGACTCCTTCAGCTGTCACAGGAGGCTGAGCTGGTGGTATGGAGAGGAGAGCTTGGTCTCTTGTGATCTGGCTAACAGCTGACTCCTCCCCCACGCTGCCGACTCGGCCTCCTGTGACAGCTCACAGCTGTGTCCTCCCCGCACAGTGCAGTGCGGGAGGAGAGCTCGGCTTCCTGTTACACGCTTGACAGTGCTCTCCTCCCCGCTCCACTTGGCCTCCTGAAGGATGGGCTCTGTGCTGTGTCAGTGGAGACACAGAGCAGCACCCAGCAGGGTGGAGAGAAACTATGGATGCATCACAATTTCGGGTGAACAATGGTACTTTTTGGCCATTCTGTCCAAAGTACCATTTTCGGCCAATATGTTTCAGCGGGTGTATCCCTAGTAATAACATAAGGTAGGAAAAACTGTTTATAAAAAAATTCTGTACTTTTTATTTATATAGTACAAAATAAAACCCCCAGTGCAGTTTAAATACCATCAAAAGAAAGCTCTATCTTTACGTAAAAAAATGGTATAAAATTAATTTCAGTACAGCGTTGGATGACTAAATAAATGTCAGGCAAAGTACCTCAGCACTGAATACTAAAAAATGGCTTGGACAGGAAGGGGGTTCAACACTCCGGACTTCGAACGGTTAAAGTTTGCCTCTGTGTAGGAGCTTCCCGTAACTAAAACCAGTCAGTGTCGCCCTCTCTCTCCTTGTGCAAGATGACTGGTCTTGTATCCATCCCCTCCTGTAGTTTTCTGCAGGCAGCCTGTAGTGGGTGGACCTGCTGGGTCCCTTCCACAGCTCTGCTTTCTGCACAGAGTATGAACAGCACAGTGATGATGTCATCAGGGCCAGATTTGCCACAAGGCCACCGAGGCCCGGCCTCGGAGCGGCAAGGAGTGGAGGGGCGGCAGGGGTGTGGAATCTACAGACGCCTGGGTCATGCAGTTCCAGGCACCAGGTGGTAAGTTGTTTTTTTACATTTAGCCCTGCTTTGGGCAAGCAGGGCCAAATGTATAGCAAGGAAGCTTAGGATGGAGAGCGGGGAGCAGAGTGGAGAATGTCCATTCTCTGCTTTGCTCCGTGTACACAGTGAGAGGGGATAGCTGCTTTCTCCTCTCAGCTGTCACAGTAGTTCCAGCACAGTACTGTATTCGAAGTGACAGGTTCAATAAAGAGAACCTGTCACCTCCAAATGCTATCACACAGGGGCTTGTTAGTTCCTGTATGATAGCAATAAAGTTAAGTAAAAATAAAAAAAGTAATAAAAAATAATTAAATAAAAAAGTAAAAAATAATAAA
>NW_017306302.1:1436741-1438782 GCF_000935625.1 Nanorana parkeri | reverse complement strand
AAATAATAAGATATAAAAATATAAAAAAGTAACAGATGATAAGATAAATAAAAATTAGAAAAATAAATAACAAATTAAAAAATTAAAAAGTAAAAATAAAGAAAGAAACAAAAAAAAATGTAAACTAACCCTTGAACCTGGCCTTGGGGCAGCAGGGAGAGTAAATCCGTCCCTGGATTACACTCATAATATCATAATATAAAGACATTTGGTCCACAAAAAGTGCATTTATATCCTCTGTAACTATTCAGGAATATATTTAAATGAAAGTTTTCATGCCTATAGTTAAACTTTAAATATTTTATATGACAATGTTAAGGTTAAGATATACTGTCTGCAAGAGTTCAGAAGGTCCCTGAGAACAAATCATATTGTTCTCTGCTGTCCTACTTTCTGTTACCCTCCAGGAATGTCCTGATTAGTGAATTTAAAATTGGAGGCCATTTCACTAAATGCAAACTATTTAAAAGCTGAACAAATGCATCTACGAATTAAGTTCATTCATAACTGGGCTAAATTTGTTGCTGACTGCGTTTTTTGAATCTGTGTTCTGGCAGATTAATTTGGATCTGTCACTATAAATTAACATTTTATGATTTAACAGAACATCAAAACGTATGCCAAGTTTATATGGTGCTCACTGTGAATACAATCTATTTTTTAATCTGTTCTATCTATCTTTTTTGCTGCCATTTTCCTGTAATATTCCTGGTGCTCTGAGCTAATGTAGTTTATTCAGTAGACTTTGTAAAAAAAAAAAAAAATGGCATGATAGCCTGATTGTGTAATTATTCTTATATCAATAATTCACCAGATTAATAAAACACTGTATATACATATAAATACAAAATTTCCATCTGTAATTCCTTAACACAATTGTTAACCAAAGTAGATGTGTAAGATGTGGAATGTGCACCAAATCTTCATTTCAGGACAATAGTGTCTACTTTGGAGACCGCAATTGTCTATAGAGGCTACATGCCAGAATGTTTCACTTTGCCCAACCACAGTCTACCCAAATAACTATTGTCGCCATGACAGGTTCCGGGTCATTCAGCAAAACCACCTTTTAGTTATTACTTTAAATAAGAATAATATTGGAAATAGTAGAATGGAGCCAGCAGTAAAGAATTTTGTGGTACAGTAGTAACACACAAAATATATTAGTAACAAATGCAATACAAATAAAAAAAACAAAAAACAAGTTTATAGAAAAATAAATGTTCCCGAAATTGGCGTAAAAACATACTGAATATAAATAGGACAATAAACTTTATTTTTTAGCACAAACGCTTTTTGTTGCCTATGAAATATAGAATGTGACTCTTTTTTCTAGCTGCTTTTGGCTTTTTACTGATGTTCTGGTCAATACTTTGGCAAGGGGAAGATAATTTTATGATGAGTGCCAGTTCCCACTTTGCCACTGTCAATGGAAATTACATTATATCCAAAGAAAAAACTTTTGTTTATTGTAAAATAAAGCAGTGAGTGGTAAAACCTGTGACTTTTTTTGTTGTCTGTGCCCCAGTGGGAAGACTTCCTTTTCACTTTCTTTCTGAGATACATGACAGGGAGCGATTGGGAATGAGGGGAAAATCCCTGTTAGGACTATTGTTACAAGTGTCCCCATGGGTGTCTCTACACTTTTTGGTGGCTGAGGACAGGGAAAGGAGGGGAATGGTGATGGAAGTGCATGTTATTGGGGGTGGTAGTTGGGTGCTGGCGGAGCGCGTTACTGGGGAGGAGGTGCTGGTGGTTGCATGTTACTGGGGGCTGGGATGGTGCTGTTGGTGCATGGCACCTCTGGCTCTGGCTCTCTCCGGCGTCTCATCCGGCTTACTGACATCACTGGTTGTCAGGAGCTGGGCAAGACAGCAGCCAGAGTGTCCCCTAAGCACCTGGCAAGCAGTGACATCAATGAGCTGGGTGGGACACCAGACAGAGTGTCACAGATTGTTAAGAGCTCTTAGCAACCTGGCACACTCTGGTCTGAAAGGGAGTGGCAAGCACACCTGCCCCCCCCCCCCACACAGCCCAAAGA
>NW_017306302.1:1429612-1436643 GCF_000935625.1 Nanorana parkeri | reverse complement strand
CCACCTGCCCCCCCCCCCCCAAGTGACCCAATGAAAGGCTGCCTCATTTTGGGGATGGCCCTGTGTGTCCCCATTAAAAAGTTTCCTTTTAGCTCCTATTCCAATGAAAACTAACTTTTGGATCTCACATTACTTTCTGCCCCAGAGACATTGGTCAACGGGACACAAAGAGAGGATAACCAGCTGGGGGGAAAGACAGCAATGAAACCATGATAGAGGTTCCGACCCTTGCCTACTGTATCCAAAACTGAACTGGTTTTGTCTTTAATACAGTACACAGAAAATCAAAAATTTACCTAGAGCCATAAAGCCCACGTGACTACTACGAGGGGAGTTCTTACCTTCACCATGATCTAAATGTGCTAGGGATTTATAGGTGGATATCTTAGTAATATGTATGCCAATGGAGTAGGTGTCATGCCGGACAAAAGTTGAATACCGAGCCATGATTAGGTATTTAAAAAGGTGTGTTGCTGCTAGCTGACAATGCACCTGCACATCGAGCTGAAGAAACTGTCACTTTTGTTCGCGATTGTGGTTATGAATGTCTGCCACATCCACCTGACCTGGCACCTTCGGACCTCTTACTGTTTTCAAATCGGAAGAAACATGATGAGGCAGTCATTACTGAAGTTGATAGCTGGTTTTCCTCCAAATCTGTATACTTCTACGCAGATGGTATTAAAGGTGTATTCCACAGATGTGAAAAGTGTGTAACCATAGGAGGTGGATATGTAGAGAAGGAAGAGTCAGTGGACTAAATTTCAGATCCCTAGCACATCTGGATCTTGGTGAGGGTAAGAACTTATTGGCCTCCCCTCGTATAGGTCCTATCAGCAGTGTTTAAAGGACAGGGCAATCCATGAAAGGGATATTGAGAAGGTGGGGACGGGTGCAAGATGTTAAGTGACCTCAGTGACCTCCTGTTAACCTTGTATCCTCTAAAGAGACAGAAAAGACCCAAAGATCTTAAGATGCAGAAAGAGTAAGTTCAGCCAAAAGTCATATTTAAGCTATATGGAGTCAGCCCCTGGCTTCTGATATCTTCAATAGTGAATTTTGGGTGTTCTCTTCCAGTTTTTCATGTTCCAGCACTTTTTGCTGCAATTGTATAAAAGAAATTTAAAAAAAACAACAGGGAGAGTTGGACACCCTTATGGTGTGTGAAGTCATGATGACAACAGAAGTGTGCAGATCCAGCAACTCAAGAGCAGATATCTTATCAATTGTCAGGTGGTTTCAATCTCCTGCATACAATAAAAACTTTCAGATGGAGCCAGACTTTGGGCAGGTTTTGTCAATGTAAGAAGCAATGTACATACATGGCACAACAATCACAGTAGAGCAGATGCTTATTCTTTGCATAGGAGCTCTCTAGAGTCTTTAGTCAATGCTGCCCAGCAATACCTGGGGCCCACTATAAATAATGATTTGCCTAGTCATCAATAGCATTTGGCAAAACATTATGAATCTTAAGGAAGCCCTCATGGGCAGGGCCCTCCTTAGTGTACAAGACAACAGAAGGGCAACAGTGCAGTGTCAGATTCCTCGCATCACCTTTCAACATCTTGTGGAGTCACGAGGCGGCCCAATGAACTCATCTCGTGGAGTCACCTCGTGGCTGATGGGGTGGTCATAATAATCCGGCCACTCAGTGTATATTGTAAAGCACTGTGCAAACTGTTGGCGCTATATAAATCCTGTATAATAATAATAATAATAATGGATGAATACAGTATACAGTTCACATACCATGTGAATTAATGAGCCATTTGTTTAAAATAGCACATTACCCATTTCTTGGGTTATAGTTAAAGTATTTCTAATCCCTTTTTTTTTAGTCCTGGATAAAGAAGGGAAAGCTTAAAATTCGTCAGTTTTTTTTTTTTGTCTGTCTGTCTGTATTAACTTAATTTACTGTCTTGTAGACACAGCAGGAAGTTAGAGTTAATCACTGGACTGGAGCTCAAGGACTACTTTCTTATGATAATAGCTGGAGCTTTTTTGAAAATGGGTACTATTGCTGTATATTGTGTGCCATGAGAGGAATGCATTTTGCAGACTTGTAAAGTTACTGACAAAGTTACAGGTCACTTATAGGTTTTAATCAATACAGGGGGGATATACAAGACACAGTAAGAGATGGTATGTTCTTACAGGATGTACAAGCCAGTGGGAGAAACCACTGTGTGTGGCAGGGTTGAATATTTGCAGCAGCCAGAGAGTAGTGGTGACTGGGTCACTTTAAGGTATATATGTAAATGTAATGCTGAAAAAAATATTTCTGTTGAGAATTTCGATGCAAACCTAAGGCTTTGTTCACACATTAGCGGTTTTCCGCGCGTATTCGTACGCGCAGAAACACTCTAAACATAAAACCGAATAAACTCCAATGTATCTTGTTCACATCTCCACGACGTCTGCGTGACATGAAAACATGTGCCACGCAAAAAAGTGCAAGTGCGATTTTCTGGGAGGATTCCACGCGTTCTGACTAGTAATAGCAAACTAGTGGAATCTGCACATAGCCGCAAACTTGCGGAATCTGCACGTATATGATAAAATTTGCGCATTTTCGGAAAACCACATGGAAAACGCAAATGCTATGTGTGAGCCTGAGAGGATCTTGATTCAAAATGGAAAGAAGTCATGATCTCACTGGCAAACAAAGAGCCATTTCAAGAAGGACACTTACAAGGGAAATAATAGTGCCTTGTGTTTCCTGTACTTAGGCAACACTTTAAGTTTCAGATATACAGAATGAATGATAGGTTCATATTAAATCCAGAAGGACGGCTAAGTTACAAAGTGCAAGCATTAAATAAATGTTCAGCACTACACAGAATACTACAAATAATATTAAGAATCGTGTGCACCACACCAGCAGTTGCAAGTAGAAAGGTATATTAATTAACTAACACTTTAATTAACACTTTATTCCTAGTGCTTGGGGCACTTGTGATATGTGAGTAACCTGGAGTGTTTTTATGCAATTTACTTTGTATTAATGAATAGGATTACACTATCAGAACTTATCTTCAAGCTCAATTTATAATATATAGAGAATGGGTTCCTCTCCTAGTGTTTGGGCAGGTAGAGTTTGGATCTACACTTAGCACAAAGCTACTTTATTTGGAACTCTATGTTCTTCTTTTAGACTTTTTGCATGTATTGATACTACTTTTTAATGGCTGTGTTTAAAAAATAACTTTTTTATTAACTCTTGCAGTGGGGCTTCCCTCGCACTGCAAGGGTTAGGCAATTGTTTTGGTCTAGGGCTGAAAATAACAAAGTTATAGTCACCCAATCCTCGGAGCTGGCTTGCTTTTAGATTGGTCTCTGGAGCATCTCTCCCCCTCCGCTGCAGCCGTCTAAGGTCCTTGAGTCATCACATTCTATACACAGTGTATAATACGTGAGGATGTCCAGGGTTGATTCCATTGCTGCAGCGGAGGTGGAGACAGGCTGCAGAGAGCGCTGTCACATCTGCCTGGCTCAGAGGATCACGTGAGTATAACTCAGCCCTAGACCAAAGCAAGCACCACACTGCAAGGGTTAAAAAAAAATCACCAGAAGTTCTACTTTAAGTTGATTCTTTGTACTATTGTAGTAGTTTGTGTAACACTGCATGGTTATTTAACATATATATTCTGACTCCGATCGTTGTGATAGCGAAATATATCCCTTGCTGAGACCTCTATGCCTGGCCTGTATAAGCAGATATACTCACTGCGGACAATCCTCGTCAGATAGCTGAACTCGTCAATACCGATTCATTCAAAAGAGGTGTTTATTCTTTAACATCAGGTTACAGCAGATGATAGGAACAGCAGTTGAACGGTTATAGTATTGTGCGGTCAGAAAATGATGCCTTTCCTCCGTACTGTGCAGATTACCTGTGTGTCCTTGTTACATGTGGCTTTCAACTGTGGCCATGACACAGGAAGTACTGCACACAGGAAGAAGGGTGGGGCTACATACAGAGAGGAAATACATCGTAGACATCACAAAGAATCACAGAAAAACATGTACATTACAACAAAAGGCCACTAGATGGCAGCATAGGATAACACATGAATTTAGCTATGAGAAAATAGTTAGGCAAATCACACTATATAAATTCTAACCTATATAACAATGCTAATATTAACTGAGGCTATGCATCTCATCTTCTATGCCCCTATTGGGGCGGCACAGTATATCTACAGTCAAAACTTTTTTTTCTCATTATGAATAAAATAGGGAAAGGTTGAAACTTCTATCCATTTTTTTTCTTAGGTGTCCTATTGCAGATTTCCCTTCCTGTACTGTAGACATAAAATTAGAGGATATCTTCAAAGTAAAGGAAATGTCCTCAGACAGTTGTTCCTGGAACAATGGCCACAAATATTGTTCAGTGGCTGGACAGTATGTAAACAGCTACAATACAAGAGTGTGAGTCGAGGCAGGTTTTATCTTGAAATAAATATGTGTGTATTATTTGAGAGACAAAAGCCACAAATACTGTAAAGTGGCTGTACAGTGCAGATACAGTGTGCAGCAATGGACTTGGCCGGGGGGCAGGGTGGCAATTGCCCCTGGGCCTCTCTGATCACCGATGTGAGTTCTCGGCCAATCTGCCGCTGCAGCGGCCAAGGAGAAAAAGTCGTTTGGATGTCCGTGGTGACTTTCGGTTCACTGTTCGGGCTCCTCCGTGGCCACCTGCATGTTCCTCTACCCACTTAAGCTGCTTTAGGCTGGGAGGAAGACTGCAGCACTACAATTGGTTGGCTGGATATTTCAGGTGAGCGGGTCCTGCAGAGAAGGGAAGGCACAACAAAGCTTTTTGGGGCTTCACCTCATTACATGCAGGCAACATCGCTGCCTCCACCACCACCACCACATGGAGAGGAAGAGGGCATGAGGGCAGAGCACTGTAAGTCTCTGTTCTTTCTGTGTTACACCACTGACCTCTGCGTTAGACCACTGACCTCTGCATTACATCACTGACCTCTGCGTTACACCACTGACCTCTGCACTCTGCGTTACACCACTGACCTCTGCACTCTGCGTTAAGCACTGACCTCTGCACTCTACCTTACTCCTGATCTGTGCTCTCTGTGTTATTTACTAAGGACCTCTGCACTCTGGCTTACATTACTGACCTCTGCACTATGCATTACAACTGACCTTTGCACTCTTTGTTACTCACTGAGGACCTCTGCACTCTGCGTTATTTACTACTGACCTCTGAACTATAGGGGGATTTATGACAGCTAGAGCAGACAGAATCTGGAGATGTTGCCCATAGCAACCAATCAGTTTCTGTCTTGAGTGTGTTCAATAAAGCTTTGAAAATGAAAGAGAGAAGCTGATTGGTTAATATGAGCAACTGCTCAAGATTCCGCCTATACCGGTTTTGATAAATCCCCCTCCATTTGTGTTACTACTGACCTCTGCACTCTGCATTACAAACTCCTCACCAAAGAAGTAGAAGGGGAGCGGAGCAAGACTGGGTGCAGATGAGGAGCCTTAAAAAGCATGCTGCGCTTACATACACATTTACTTAAATAAGCACAACCCTTTTTATTGTTGTTTGCGTCCATGTCGATGAGAACTCCTCTTACCTCTATTCATACGGACTGCCAATACCTTGATTGATAGTGAAGGAAGCTGAAAGATGTTCTAACTTTTCCGCATGCTATTATAAAGCAAAAACAATTTGGTAGGATTTCTATATTAAATGTACTCAGTCCTAATAACACAGTATGTATGTCAAGACCGGAGGATTAAACTATAGTGTGCAACAGGGGATGCAGAAACCCAACACACCTGGAAGTGTTGAATGCTGAAGATTCTTCGGCTGGTGTAGCTCTGTAGCTCTGCAAGAAACGGAAAATCAGAGGCACGGGCCACAGGAAAAAAAAATCAAACCTTTATTTCATGATGCTTTTTTTACACGGAAAGTAAAATTTAGATAGATACAGACACAATAAAAAGACTTTCCTTTTAAACAGAAAGGTGATATCTCTGTCATTTCAGTGTCAACTATGCTGGCTATAAATAATTTGTTTTGGGTGTCCTGCCACTCAACTATCATTGTAAGGGAAAAATAGTGTGTGTATATGTTGTGCTACAGTAGTAGAATTTCTAGGGAGCAAATTATAAAAGAAGCCAAAAGGCATGGCTGCCAAAGAACAAAGAAAAATCAATGATCAAGCTCATGCACTGATATTCGTAACCTCGGGCAGATATTGTAAAGCAGCAACCTTTACAGTTCTTCTAATTAGGTCTGCAACATACTAAGCCATGCTGTCTATATGCACCTATTTATATACACAATGAAAAGGTCTATGATTTGTTCTGACCCACAGGAATTCTTCATATTCCTGCCATCAGTGATGTATTAGGTAATACAATTCTTGCAGAGCAGACTTTGGTTTGACAATATCCATTAGGGCATACTAGCTGACAGTGGCGTACATATCTGGCACCTGGGCCAGATCATTGTTTTTCAAACCTTCCCCCCCAGACATCAATATTATCATTATTATAATTTTTTTAGTAATAATCAGGAAATTAAACTTAATGTATGCAGGTTGTGGGAGCTTTAAGTACCGCTGCAACTTTATGTAGAGATTATGAACTTAGCATTTCTGAGCTCAAGCACTTCAGGTGGGTTGATATGATATCTCCTTCATAGTTGCCAAACATTTCAACAATAGTCTGAAGGAATGCCTTGAAGGGATCAAGAAGAACACCTGGAGGCTTGCCAAATAAACTTGATGTTGCTTTACACTGTAGTGTAGTGTGTAGCCTCATCATTGGTGCCATTGGTAGGATCCTGATGCTTGAGTCGACCAGCAGTTCGACTCCAACATCGGCAGTTCATATGTTTGGCAAAAATGCAAACTATCGGGGTGTTCGGCAGGCTGTTTGTCCGCCGAGCTCCCCCACAAGGCACTGCACACCGCATAGTGAAGCCCTGATTGGGTAAAGCAGTGGCGGATCCAGGGGGGGGGGGGGAAAAGGGGAAATTGCCCCCCCCGGGG
>NW_017306302.1:1408177-1429198 GCF_000935625.1 Nanorana parkeri | reverse complement strand
CATCAGTGGCGGATCCAGGGGGGGGGGGGGCAACGGGGCAATTGCCCTCCCCGAGATTAGTGCCGCTCCTGTCCCGACTCTTGCCTCCACGGCCAGCGAGCCACCCGCAGTCTATAGAGACATCTGTCCCTCCTCCGTGTCACATACTTTACTGCGGTTCATTGTAAAAAAACTTTGTACAATTAACTGCAGTAAAGTCTGTGACACCGAGGAGGGACAGCTGTATGTTCGGCAAGGTGTCCGTGACTGCTTCTTGCTGGGTCCGCCGCGGTCGTACAAAAAAATGGTACGTCCCGTACCCCCCCGTCCATATGCCATCTTGGTACGTTCCTGCACACGTGACGTGCAGGAAGGTTTGTTTTTTTGGGACGGCCGCGGAGCGGGCGACAGGAAAGGAGAAGCAAGCACAGTGGGGGCTGAGCGGCAGAGCCTGAGGCTGTTTGTCACTGCACTGGTAAGCCAGCAGAGGGCTGGGGGAGGGAACAGCAGCAGCTGACCTGTGAGTCTGGAACTGGCTGGGGGGAAAGCTGCAGCTGAGACTTGGTGTCCTGGGGCTGAGTTTTTATGGCCCACGCTGGTGCGTTCTGCAGAGGTCACAGAAAGGCCTTGTTCACACCAAAAGCGTGTACGTTACAGAGCGGTTGCTGCTGGAACGCACCGCGATCGCTGTGAAACGTCCCCCCGCATTTTGGGGCGGGACAGGGCGTGGTGGGGCATTTAATTCAATGGCACCGCTTCCCCGCCCCCCCTGCCCGCAGTGCGATTGAACGTGTGGCAAAACTTTGCCAGCGTTCCGTTCCACTGCAAACGCAAAAAATAGGGCTTGCCCTATTTTTTGCGTTTGCAGTTAGGCCTTGTTCACACCGAAAGCGTGTGCGTTCCAGAGCGGTAGCTGCTGGAACGCACCGCGATCGCTGAGAAACTTCCCCTTGCGTTTTGGGGCAGGGGCAGGCCGCTTCCGCCCCCGCCCGCAGTGCAATTGAACGCCTCACAAAACTTTGCCAGCGTTCCGTTCCACTGCAAACACAAAAAATATGCAACGCAAAGTTTTGCGAGGCGTTCAATCACACGGCTTGCGGAGGGGCGTGGAAGCGGTGCCATTGATTACAATGCACCGCCACACCCCCTCCCGCCCCAAAACACAAGGGGAAGTTTCTATGTGATTAAATACTGCACTGCCCACCAGAGAGCCATCCTGAGACCCTGGAGATACGAGGCTGTGATCCTGAAGCAACACAGAGTATGTAGCTTCATATAATAGATTGGCAATACAGGATGATGGATTGGATACTTAGGCACTCTATCATTGCATTACTTGCTAGAAGAGTGTCAGAAAACTGTACTTTCCCTTAAACACCCTTGCAATAAGCACACACACTGCATGAATTGAAAGGCCAAGACACAGTATTAATATAACATTAACCTTGCAATGGCTGTACAGATTTCAACACCGAGAAGATATATCTATCTTGTTCAGATATTTTGTTTCTTGATTAAAGGATAATTAAACCCTCAGAGGTTTTTGCATATATCTACCGCTAGCAAGCAGTAGATATATGCAAAAACATTAGAAAAAAAAAGTTACGAAAAAGGTTAAAAGTTACGAAAAAGGTTTAAACTTACCCGTCGCTGTGCGCTCCCATCCGAAGATATGAAAAATCTTGGGCGGCCGTAAAGGATGATGGGGCGGGCGCATGTGCGGTCATCGGCCGGGAGACAAGGAGAGACACAGGGTAAGTCAATTCACGCAGCTGGCAGCGTGCACCCGCACCGACTCTGTGGGACACAGAAGACTGAGCGGTCAGCACTGGATCAGAGACTGGCACCAGCACTTGAGGGACAGCTGAAAACTACTGGAAAGAAGAAGATGATCGGATCAAGAGGCATCATTTAAGGTAAGTCCTTATACTAGCATTGGGGGGTGGGGTGGAAATCCTTTAATGACACTTTAGGTTCAGGACCAAATAGTTCAGTTTTCAGTTTCTTTTCATTGTAGTCAGGTTAATTTAATCTGACTATTTTACATTTACCACTTGCTGCCAGCAAGTGGCACTCTTGAAGCTGCAATTTCTGGTTACGTGAACACTGATAGACTGCTATGACATACTATAAATAGCCCGAATAGCCTTTGCAATTTGGCTTTAAGAAGGTGTTTAAAATAAAACTACAAAATTTAAAACTTATCTTTTCTTAAAAATTCAAATAAATGGACCTTTAGAAATGTTTAGTAATGGCAATCTACAGATACTTATAGATAATTTCAGGCTTTTTATACTTTATATACCTTTTTTTCCCCTCTCTATTCTCCTCGCAGTGGCCATATTCAGTAAGACCCCATTCACACCAGGGCGACAGCGTTTCAGTGCTTTTTTCGTGCATTTTTTATAGCGTGTTTTTTGCACATTTTTTCATGTGCGTTTTAACATGTTTTACAGGCGTTTCAATTCATATGTAAGATAATTTTAAGGCTCGTTCTCAGTTGTCCAATGAAAAGCATTCTCAGCTGCAAAGGCGAGCTGAAAACAAAGTGTGCAAAATCGCGCTGATCGCAATGTTTCCATAGAGGTCTATGGAGCAAAATGAGCTGATAAGCATCACAAAAGAAGCTCATGGACTATTTTAAACAACCGGCGCTCATAGGAATACATGGGATTTTGATTTGCATACATTTTAGCTTGGAATAAAACGCACAATGAAGTGCACTGGTGTGAATGGGGCCTAAGGTCAGATGAATCCATCTCCCTTTACTTCCTGAAACTCTGTGTCTGCCTCCTGGAATATGTGATGGTGCAAATGCCTTTCCCACGAGATCCTGTGAGAGTTCACAGTTTACAGATGAGATTTCCAAGGAAGTCATTGGTGATGTAGCCTTCCAAGGATGTATCTGTGAGGCCAGGACTACATCACCAGTGCCTCATCCAACCAAGAAGTAGAAAAAAAGTAATTGTAAATAAAAGCACAGAATGCTTGTTAAACCAATTAATGTAAGATTAATTCATATCAGTATAAAAGAGCTTCATGCTGATGTAATTTTTAGTGAAAGGGGGTAGAGGTCCACTTTAACCGCAGTAGCCAGCCGACATTCTAAGCTGATTGCAAATACATGTCATAGCAGACAGTCTCACCTTCTAGATTCATGGAGCCTCAAGCCATTTTCACGCTTCCTATTATTATGATAAATCAGTCCCCTACCCCTGTGTATAGAGATAGA
Source organism: Nanorana parkeri (assembly GCF_000935625.1). Taxonomy (NCBI): domain Eukaryota; kingdom Metazoa; phylum Chordata; class Amphibia; order Anura; family Dicroglossidae; genus Nanorana; species Nanorana parkeri. Next base: position 1,425,987 of record NW_017306302.1, on the reverse strand, counting down.
GAAGACAAAAAAAGAAGCGCTACTACCCAGGAATATGTAAATAATTGATGAGTCAGTTTATGAATAATTTACAATGTAATATATGAGAGACATATGTGCAAAAACTGGGAACAAGGTGACTCACTGTTTAAAGGAGAACTATGAGGTGAGTGCTTTTCACTCACCTCATAGTTCTAGCCGACCTGTGACAATGAGACTGTCACAGGTCGGCTCAGTAGATCGGGACGTGAGCGAACACATACCGGCGTTCGCTCACCTCTCGATCCTGTCACAGCCCTCTGCCGTGACAGGGGAGGGGCTGGATTCCCCCCTCCCCGCTCCGATCCGCCAGCGCTGACTGGCGGATCGGACGTGGAGGGGGCGGGTACAGCTGGCTCTGCCTCTATATAGGCAGAGCCAGCTGTCACTCACGCAGCTGGGCAGATCCAGACATAATTGTCGGGATCCGCTTCAGCTGTGGCGTCTCAGTATACCGTGAGCTGTAGCTCGCGGTATACTGAGCTTAGGGTGACGGGAGGACGCTAGTTTGTGTCCTCCCTTTACCCTAAGGAGAACTATGAGGAAAAAGCCTTAACCCCATAGTTCTCCTTTAATGAACGGGCTGAGTCCTTATAGGTGAAGAATGGATGGTGATGACAGCTTGTGTTCATAAAGGGCTCCTGTGGCTGGAGCGCATAAAAAAATGGCGTTGGCTGGAGGTAGCATAATGCAGCCGTGTGTAGGGTAGGGTTGCCACCCGTACGGGAATGACTCAGCCTGCTCAGTCAGGAAGCCACGCTGCCTAGAAAAAAGTGAAGTCGGCTTCCTAACCAATCAGGATGCTGTGAGGTGGGTCGTGACGTGCCGCCCAACTTCCTGATTGGCAAGGAAGCCAACTTCACTTGCTGGTAGGCATCCTGTCTTCCTAATCAATCAGGAAGGCCAGTGGTACGTCATGACTCACGTTCTGGCCTCCTGATTGGTCTGGAAGCCACGCTACCTAGAAAAAAGTGAAGCTGGCTTCCTAGCCAATCAGGAAGCGGGTTGACATCATGACTCGCCGCCCCTCTTCTTGATTGGTCAGGAAGCTACTGCGTTTACCCGAAAGTAAGACCTAGCGCTATCTTCAGGGATTTCTGCAATATAGGAACTCCCCCGAAAATAATACCTAGTTCGGTGGTAGGTCTTATAGTACAGAAATCCCTGAAGATAGCGCTAGGTCTTACTTTCGGGGTAGCTGCACAACTGATTTTTACTTGTGAAGACCAGCCGCAGCTCCCTCCCTCCCGCACGCACACCCACCTGTCTGCCTTGGCTGCCGCTGAAGACTACATTTCCCAGCAGGCACAGCGCGACATAGCCAGTGGGGTCAGAGCGGAGAGCGGACAGCTGCAGCCAGGTAAAAATAAGACATCTCCCGAAAATAAGACCTAGTATCTTTTTTCGTTGAAAAAAAATATAAGACAGTATTCCAAATATATGCATAGTGTATACTTTACAAACAAATTGGCGCGAGGTGCTACAGTGTTCGGGTTTGGCTTGAAGAAAAGGTGGCAACCCTAGTGTAGGGGCAGGCTGTGCCCTGGAAGAACTGGTGCAGTCAGGCGCCGTGAGGACTCAGCTGGCCAGGCTGGGTCCCTTCGGCTGCGCGGGACGAGACACGAAAAATCCCGCTCAGCAGCGCTAGTGAACTGCCGGCAACCAGTGGGTGTAATAGTTAGTTAGGAGCGGGCACGGGGCTGAAGGACAGGACAGTCCGTCTTGCTCGGTGGTAGGTGTGTCAGTCAGCAGTCGGCTACGCGTTTTGAGGCTGATGCCTCTTTTTCGAGCCCGGAGTGAAAACCCCTGACTACATCCAACAACACAATGTCTGCCAACTGTACTACCTATCTTCTATCTACCTGAACTACATATCAAATTGTCACATTTGGATGTGTGCCTAATCGTTTGAAAACTCTCACTTTTGGAAAGTTGCTGTTTGCATAGCTAAGCTAGGAAAGCTCTATGTAGTGCTGAGGGATTTGGTTTTCTTTAAGGTAACACATTCATAATGAAAGTGCATAAAATATGGACATTCATACATGATTAATGAGAGGAAATAAAATGTAAGTGTGCTTGTTGTTTTGGAGCAGGAGGGAATATATGGTTTGGGAACATAAAAGGTTTAATGAGATGTTGTAATGTTTGAAAGAACAGTCACTATTTACCTTATTACAGGAGAAGAAAGAGCCTAGTGTGATGTGTAAGGGGTGAAGTCCTGTCTCTTCTTACAAATTCTGTTCTGGTTCCATGACTGTGAGGATGAAGGTATTCAGCCTCGCTGCCAGTGGCCTTCCAAGAATCGGTAAAATGCCAGTTCTCACTGAAGTGGACACATTTACATACCACATGCCAAGTGTCACAGCCTTCACCTTTATCCAATCCTCATCTGCTGGGAGAAAAGAATTACACTGAGATTTTTGTTCAGTCCACAGGCTAGAAAAATACAAGGTCCGCTTTATTGGCAACCCCTTCCCCCAAAAATAAATATTTCTTACAACATGGTCCCAAAAATTGGAATTTGCAAAAAATAAATACTTACCAGGGATCCTGGCATCTGTACTCTTCCTGATGCACTGCTGACATCGCCACAGTGCAGGATAAGGTCATTCAGTGCCCAGGGCAAAGACACCAAATTGTGCCCACTTCAGTCCCGGTACTGTCTTTCGCGCTCTATAAGGCGCTCCGGACGATAGGACGCAGGGCTTCTGTGACAGAAATTCTGTTACAGAAGCTGCAGTTAGTGACCGCTGAGACTGGTGGCGGTGTCTCAGTAATCACACAGAGCAGACGAAGAACGACGTTCTTCGTCTGCTCAAGGGGCTCTATGGTCAGCTCCTATGGGGGACCGTGGAGGAGCGGGGGTCCCCGAAATCCGCTCGGTTTAATACAAGTGATCTAATTAGATCACTTGTATTAAACGAGCAGCGGCTCCCACTGTACATTCAGCTCTGCTCGTCAGGAGCAAGGCTGAATGTACAAAAAACTACTCGCCCGCGCCCGAAACTGCATGTCCTGGGAGTCGGGCGATAGGTATTCGCTCCATAAGATGCAGGCACATTTTGCCCCTCCTTTTGGGGGAAAAAAAGTGCGTCTTATGGAGCAAAAAATACGGTATATTATACATGAGTCAATTTCATTGTACGGCTAATCATACCACTTCCAGTTGCCACTATGTTTATCTCAACATCACTGTGCAGGTTTGGGTCCTCCAAAAGGGTTTCGTGTGGACCCATAAGTGTGCAGTAATGTCGTTGAACCTTCCTGCCTCTATTCGCACAGAATGAGCATTCACAGAGATTTGAAGGGCGAATGGCTCTGCAAATTGGTGGTGGCAGTTACAATTTTGTATGTCACATAATAGATGCTCTACATTTAACCCCTTCGCAACCACGGACCTACATCATTGGCAGCACGGCCCTGTGACTTTGTAAAGTCAGCTGCTGGCTCTACAATAGAAGTGATTCTGGCGGCTCAGCTGCCGCTAGATAGATTCTATGAGCTGGTAAAGTGCCCGCCCCTCCTCCTGACACCCTCGCCGCATTTCCTGGGCTCCGCTGCCCCTCCAGTGGGCCTGGGACTGGCATGTTGGGTGGCATGGGGAAGCTAGGGAAGAGAGCGACGAACTTTCCTCCATGCTCTATGAGACTGGGAGCAACGTGAATTGCACCACTTTCGGGCCCTGACCTGTCATTGCTCGGCTACAGAAGCAATCTTCACTTCAACAACTTATATAAAGTGGAAAGGTGATATTAGGGGTATTTTGGACCCCAAGTATCACCTTAAAGAGGACATGTCACTGCCAATATGCTATCACATGGGGGGCTCGTAAAGCCGCCCCCCCCCTATGTGATAGGAATTAAAGTAATGTAAAAAAAAAACAGTTAAAAAAAATAATTTGGAACAAAATAAATGTAAAAATAATAAAAATATTTTTTTAAAGTCCCCCCGTGAGCGTGCGTGCATTCCCGCAAACATGCATCGGGTGTGCCTACATACGAAAATGTTGATTGCGCTACACATGTTGGGTATCGGCGCGCATGCCAGAGTAACAGCAATAATTCTAAGGCCAATATTTACGCATATCTCTAAAATGATGACCTGTAGGGGCTTTTAAAGTGTCGTCTATGGACTTTTTGGGTTACTGAATTTTGTTGCGGTATCACGAACGCACACACTTTTTAACCTGGGCATGTTGTGTATCTATTTACTTATCGTAACCTCTTTTTTCATATTTTACATTTTAGTGCACACAAACACAATATAATACACACTTTTTGGATAAAATATAAAAGATGACTTAAAGAAAAGACTATGTTAACAGTGAATGAAGGCTATAGCATTGTTAGTCTGACCCTGGCATGATACCTAATACAGTATGTGTGGTGCAATCATTGTTTTAGTACCCATGCACACTCAATGCAAGTGTTTGCATTTGTATTTACATGTACCTGGGTTCGGGGGCTTTTAAGCATTTTTTGGATGTTTTCTAGTTTTGTAGCACAGGACTGTTGTGCTACTGTTACAAGCTGCTGCTAAGAGTGAAGACACTGTCCTCTATTTTTGATTACTCGGATATCCTGCAACCCTAACCCTCTCTCCTAGTTGCTAATATAACCTAGTTGCTAAAATATAACCCATTTCATAGTTCAGAAATTGTGCTATTTGTACAAGGGTTCCTCCTGGTATACAAACTAAACATATTAAGCCTATCAGTATGAATAATGTATATTAGAGCTCATATTTTGAGCATATATTGGTCTTATGGGGCTTTTAAATGATAATAGATTTTCAGACTGTTTTCTTGCTTTCTGACCTCTTGAGAACAGTAATATGCTGTACTACATAAAAAAGTGACTGTATTTTGAAAATTATATTAGATTTTCAGATGCACAAAATAATAGCAGCTGAACTAATTTAAAGGAAACCTACATAGAACTGAGGAGGATAGCATTGCTTAGTTCCTTCTGAAAAAGACCTGACTGTCCCTGACAAATGAGCATCAGGCAAGTCAGGGAAAAGTCAGAACTGATCTACATACTTTATCTTCAGTTGTGGAAGCATCACAGCCAGACAACTAGCATTTTCAGAAGGAAAGGTATATAGAGTATTCCTTAGGGCAGACCTAAGCAGGACACAGCATTGTATCATCACGTGGATGCCACCCATGCTGAGACAGGACTGGACCAGCTTGAATTTGTTTGGGGCAAGCAGGAAAAGTGGCCAGAGCTTGGCGGTAGGGACACGGTAGATGAGGCTTATTGTAACCCCTATGCTGATAAACAGCAGTGATTTAATGTAAAAACTTTGTACATGTTTTTATTAAATTATCTTAATAAAACAGAAATGTGCTTTCAGACTGCTTTTGACCTTTTATGTGCTTATACAATTTGGTGATAAATACAGGATTGGAGTAATTGAAGGGCTGAGTCGATTTGGGATTGTTATGTGGAATCTCCTATGCGCACTATGACCTCTATAATTTGATGTCTATCATCTCTGGTGAGTGTGTTTTTCTGGAGGTGAAGGTCAGAGAACACTGTAGAAGCACCTAAATGTGAGCTTGTCAAGGAATTAAGGAGATATTGGAAATTCACTATTAAATGTGGTGGTGTGATCATCGCCGAAGTGTGGCAACTCACAGATGTAGATGCAAAGGTTGACAACACATAGATTGTAGATCCAAAGAAAAAACTGCACACTTCTGTCCACCGAATTACAAACTTTAATCCATATGACTTCCAACTTCCAGCAAATGGAATTCCTCACCTAGGAGCCAACCACTCTAAAACATAGATTGTAATACAGAGAGACTGTGTTTGATGATATTGTTCCATTTTCATGGTTTATATTCTGTGTGCAGTGGTTTCACATTCCAATTCAAGTTTATTTTTTTGTTTTATTTAACTCTAGTAGAATGTTTTATGATTTCTGAAATCTCCGGTTGCTTTTTTGCAGTCTCAAGAGACTACAGGGGAAGGTCATATTACTAGTGCAATGGTGGGAAATCTCATCTGTGAACTGCAAAAACCTTTTGAGATCTCAGGATAAGGCATTTTCCCCACTGGGATGATGTGCATGGTCACATGCCCGAGCCACATGTGCCAGAGTTTCAAGAAGTAAAGGGAGATGGATTAATCTGCCCTTAGTAAACATGGCCACCGTGAGAACAATGGGGAGGAAAGGAAAAATAGATTATGCAAGAACAAAAAGCCGGCAATCACCTAGAAGTATCTGTTTGTAGATTGTCCTTACTAATCATTTTTAAAGGTGTACATGTTTTTTAAAAGCTTTATAATTGTCATGAAGATAAATGTTAAAATGAAATATAGAGTAGATAAAAAAAACAATCATTGAGTAAAAAGAAATTGCAAACCTCATTCCTTCCCACCCCAACTGCTCCTATCCATCCACAAAAAACATTACTCAGACACGTTTTTAACTTACCCCTGTCCACCATCATATCACCCTCTCTGACACCTCCTTTGGTAGAGGAGAATTTGAAGCTGCACCGTGACCTGCAAAATGGTCTTATTGCTGCTCCTCAAATCGAGAGGTTATGATAGTGCCGCTTGAAGTCTTGAAGACCAATTCTCAACCATTCACATCAATAGGGCCCAACGTGGGCATGCGAAGGAGGACTATTGCACACTGCATTCCATTAGGGTGGAGGTAAATGGTAGTGAGGGGTTAACCCTGAGATGAGGTGTAATCATTTAAATGTGATCACCTTGATGTAAATGATCTTGTCAATATGTCTTAAAAATGACCTTTATGTTTCACTCAGCAGCCAGCTATTACATTATATTATATAAAAATCCATGGGAGTGAGTTTTTGGTTCATTATATGGCTGGTTGCTCTCTAATATATGTAAGTTTTATTTTGTCCTATGACTACATGTCCCAAATTGGTAAAAATTGATTTGAATTATTAAAGTGACACTAAACTCAGGAGTTAAATTTTAAAAATGCATTCAAGCACCCTAACTATTAACAAAAATGTATCTTATTTGTGTATCACTCGGCTGTAGATCCTCAAATCATCTATGCATTGGTGCTGACATTGTTCTTCCTTCTGAAAGGTGGTCCCTATGTGTGTTGTAAAGTAGCCACCTCTCCAAGCTCACTTCGGTAATGGACTACAATCTTTAAAAAAATTAGTAAACTAAATATGAGATTGTAGTCCATTCTGGGAGTGAGCTTAGAGCTGTGACTACCTTTCAACACACACAGGGACCATCGGGAACAAAAGTATCCACTTTCCAGAAGGAAGAACAATGTCAGCACCAATGCAGAGATGATTTGAGGATCTACAGCCGAGTAATAAGATACAATTATGTTAATAGTTAGGGCACTTGAATGCATTTTTAACATTTAACTTCTGAGTTTAGTGTCACTTTACTAATAATTGTGAATATAGTATTGTAGATATAGTATTGTAGACACACCTCCTATATCTCCTGATGAAGCAGATCTATGATCTTGGAAACGTGTTGAGAATTATTCTCTTCCCACTGCAGGAATCAGCTTCAACCAACTAAAAATAATCTTTATAATCAGGCCGTTAAAAACATCTAAGTTTGCTAATCAGTGAACGATCAAGGTTATATATTTTAGTGATAGTAATGTACATATGTAAACAGCTTATACATGTATTTATATGGGCCATACAAGCTTTTTGTGATTCATTACAAATATTTTTTAATGATTTTTTTTGGCCAATCTCAAACCGTGTATATGAAGAATACTTCAGCTGTCAAATGTATGGGAAGATAGTAAGCGGTTTAAAGGAGAACTATGGGGTTAAGGCTTTTTCCCATAGTTCTCCTTAGGGTAACGGGAGGACACAAACTAGCGTCCTCCCGTCACCCTAAGCTCAATATACCGCGAGCTACAGCTCGCGGTATACTGAGACGCCACAGTACACCGCAAGCTACTGCTCCGACAATTATGTCTGGATCCGCCCAGCTGCGTGAGTGACAGCTGGCTCTGCCTATCTAGAGGCAGAGCCAGCTGTACCCGCCCCCTCCCCCGCCCGATCCGCCAGTCAGCGCTGGTGGATCGGAGCGGGGAGGGGGGAATCCAGCCCCTCCCCCTGTCACGGCAGAGAGCTGTGACAGGATCGAGAGGTGACCGAATGCCGGTATGTGTTCGCTCACCTCCCGATCTACTGAGCCGACCTGTGACTGTCTCATTGTCACAGGTCGGCTAGAACTATGAGGTGAGTGAAAAGCACTCACCTCATAGTTCTCCTTTAACTAATCTATCTCTCCATAACCAGAATTGTGGGTGGACTGGACCTGACTCTGTATTGAAAAAGTAATCTAAAAGTAGGGATGCACCGATACTAGTATCGATATCAGTGCCAATACCGAGTATTTGGGCAAGTACTCGTACTCGCCCAAATGCTCCGATGCATAGCCCAAAACTACCTGTATCAGGAAGCCGGGCAGCGCGTCATTACACACTGCCCGGTTTCCTGATTGGCCGGCTCCATGCTCTCTTGTCACTTGTGATGAGAGAGCATGGAGACGGTTCTGGCTGGGCACCGGAGGAAGGCCGCGTTCTGGCTGATGAGGCCCCGGGGGTGACAGGCTGGATATGCCGAGGCAAGAGGGGACAGACTTTCTTGTTAATCTGGAAGCGGGGTGGCGAGTCTTTACATGTCACCTGGCTTCCTGAATGGGACTTCCGTTACTCTGTAATTGATATCGGCGAGTACCGGAAAAAAATTATCGTTACTCGTACTCTGTACCAAAATACCGGTATAGGTGCATCCCTATCTAAAAGCATAAATTTTTTTGAAAATGTGCATATTTAAAACTTCTACATGTTTTTCCTCACTTTACTGATGTATACATTGTATTTCATACACAATATTACCTTGACTTTTGATTGACTTGAATTTTGATCTTTGAAATGGAAAACAATGTAAAACATACTCATGCATGTAGCCTTTTTCAATCAATTAGGCCGTGTTAAAAGTCTGGGGGGAAAATGCAATGTGCCAGAGAAGGAAAAAAAAGATTTATTACTTTTAATCCTTGGTGATAAATCATTCCTTTTTCAAGGACTTTAATAAAAGCACCCTATACTTTCACAAACATTGAGTCGCTCAACAAAGAAAGCATTATGTTTCTGAATCAGATTTTTACCATGCACTTTACTTGACCTCTCTCTGCTGTTTCTGTCAGACAAAGTTAGCGGTGACAACAAGAACAAAATAATTCCCAAGCCTTTATAGTACCACAGCATATGTACAGTGTAGCTTTAGTTTTGTTCCTTTTGCCATCATACTCACTTTTCCAAGCCATGAAGAAAAGTCTTATGAGTGTCACTTTCTTTTGCGTATTACAAAAGGAGAAGAAAATAGCATTACAGGCTAAATTATTTTGCTAAGCCATTTAAAAACTGTTCCATGCATAGCTGAAAGGGGGGAAAAAAAGATTTTCAACTTAGTGATACACTGATACCATTTTTTCAAGACCGAGTATGAGTACAGATACTTTTCCTCAAGTACTCACCAATATCAATTACTGATACTTTTTTTTTTTCAGTTTCATGTGACAGTTTTTCTAAAACAATACAGACTAATAATTTTAGGACAGTGGTGGAGCGCCAGGGTCCAGTTGCAGCTGCAACTGCTGTGACCCTGGTAGTTCTGCCACCCTAAGCTGCAGAGGGACTACAAATCCCAGCAATACATTATACAGCAATGAGGGAATACCACAAGCTATAAAGGAATACAAATCCCAGCAAAACATTAGACAGCATTGCAGAAAAATATGAAGCTACATACTCTGTGTTGCTCACCAGGGCTGTGCGGGGTCTCAGGGTGGTGTGCGGCGTCTGACCTGGGCTGTGCATTCTCACCATTGCTGTGTGAAGCATCTCCCCAGGGCTGTGCATGCTCAACAGGGCGGTGCATTCTCACCAGGGCTATGTGCGGCATCTCTAAAGGGCTGTGCAGTCTCACCATAACTGTGTGCAGCATCTCCCCAGGGCTGTGCATTCTCCCCAGGGATGTGCATTCTCACAAGGGCTGTGTGCAGCATCTCCCCAGGATGGTGCATTCTCACAAGGGCATTGCATTCTCACCAGGGCTGTGTGTGTCATCTCTCCAGGGCTGTGCATGGTCCCCAGGGCTGTGTACAGCATCTCACCAGGCTCTTCAGGCTCTCGGGGTCGCAGGTGACTGGGTGGAGAAGGCAATGTGCAGGCGGACCGGCTCACCAGGGCTGTGTTGGGTCTCTCCAGGGCTGCTCAGTCTACCTAGGGCTGTGTGCAGTGTCTCTCCAGGGTTGTGCATTCTCCCCAGGGCTGTGTGTGGTATCTCACCAGGCTGTTTGGGGTGTTGTGGGTGCGGGTGATGGGGTGGAGGATAAGGCAATGTGTGGCCGGACCGGCGCTGTAAAAGAAAGCCACAGAGAGGTCCCCACAAGACTGCCGAGGTCCCCATTAAGTACGGACCTCGGGCAACCAAACCCATTAAAAAATGTAAAGTGCCAGTATAGGCGCTTAGTATCAGGGAATTTTCACGAGTGCAAGTATTGGTGCATTCCTAATTTCTACCAAAAGTTTCACGAGGAAAAGGCACAATGGACTATTACCATGCATAGTGTAGTCAGTGTAGGCCCATGGAAGCCAAATGATAAATATATATGGGACTGAATCTCTGAGTAATTAAAGGAGAACTGTGGGGTTAAGGCTTTTCCCCATAGTTCGCCTTAGGGTAACGGGAGGACACAAACTAGCGGCCTCCCGTCACCCTAAGCTCAGTATACCGCGAGCTACAGCTCGCGGTATACTGAGACGCCACAGTATACCGCGAGCTACTGCTCGCGGTATACTGAGACGCCACAGCTGAAGCGGATCCCGACAATTATATCTGGATCCGCCCAGCTGCGTGAGTGACAGCTGGCTCTGCCTATCTAGAGGCAGAGCCAGCTGTACCCACCCCGTCCGTTCCGACAGTCAGCGCTGGCGGATCGGAGCAGGGAATCCAGCCCCTCCCCTGTCACGGCACAGAGCTGTGACAGGATCGAGAGGTGAGCGAATGCCGGTATGTGTTCACTCACCTCCCGATCTACTGAGCCGATCTGTGACAGTCTCATTGTCACAGGTCGGCTAGAACTATGAGGTGAGTGGAAATCACTCATCTCATAGTTCTCCTTTAACTGCCTCCGGGCCGGCCGTAGTAAAAAAACGGCCGGCCGGGAGCTCTCTAGATCTGAGCGGGCGTCTTTAGATGATCGCTTGTATGTTGCAACGATCGGTGCGCCCCCTCCGCTATCCCCCCGCCATTGTCCCGCTGATCCCAGGCTCCGCTGTGCCCAGTGCAAGCCCGGGATCAGCGCCATGCCTGTGTAACAGGGGATCAGAGGGAGCTCGTTACACGAGCTCCCTCCGGTCCCCTCTCCTCTGAAAGAATGCGGAAGTGTTGTATATTACATGACTTCTGCATTCTTGTGTCACTCTCCAGCTTCAGAAGCTGATGGAGCAGATCTGTGCTTCATCAGCTTCTTTTGGGGGGTCCTAGGTGACATTAGGGGTCTTGGAGACCCCTGATGTCTCTATAAAGAGGACCTGTCACATATTTTGCTATCACATAGGGGGGTTTATTAGCCCCGTATGTGATAGCAATAAAGTTTAGTGAAAAAAAAAAGGAAAAAAAAATTAAAGTCCCCCCCAAAAAATGTTTAAGTTACACATAAAAAAGAATTACAAAAAAAAAGGTTAAAGTCCCCACCCATACATACACGCATGCAAACATGCGTTGGGGGCGCATACGTGCAAAAAAGACGATTGCGCCCATTACGCCGCACATGTTACATATCGCCGCGAACGTCGGAGTGAGAGCAATAATTCTAGGGCCATCAATCACTGATAACACTAAACTGATGAGCGGTAAAAGCTTTTAAAGCGTCGCCCATGGCCAATTTTGGGTACGGTAATTTTCTGCGATTTCGCGGGTGCGCGCAATTTTAAAGCTTGACATGTTTGGTGTCTATTTACCCGACGTGACCCGATCTTTTATATTTTACCAAAAAACTGGGTAATAATAAATGTTTCCTAACAATGTAAAAAAAACTTTTTTTTTTCAAAATGTTCAGTAATTTTTCCTAATTATAGTAAAAAATAAAACCCGTAGTGGTGATTAAATACCACCAAAAGAAAGCTCTATCTGTCCCCAAAAAATGGTATAAAATTCATTTCAGTACAGCGTTGCATGATGGAATAAACGTCAGTCAAAGTATCGCAGCTCTGAATACTGAAAAATGGCCTGGTCAGGAAGGGGGTCTAAACACCTGGTCTTGAAGTGGTTAAAGTGACACTAAACTCAGGAGACAAATCTTTAAAAAAATTAAAGTACCTTAACTATTAACAAAAATGTACCCTATTTGTGCATCACTCAACTGTAGATCCTCAAAACATCTCTGAATTGGTGCTGACACTGTCCTTCCTTCTGGAGGGAGACTACTTTTGTTCCCCATGGTTCCTGTGTGTTGTAAAGTAGTCACCACTCCAAGCTCACTCCCGTGATGGACTACAATCTCAATACAAATTAGTAAACTAAATATGAAATTGTAGTCTATCATGGAAGTGAGCTTGGAGCGGTGACTACTTTACAACACACACAGGAACCATGGGAAATAAAAGTAGCGACCCTCCAGAAGGAAGGACTGTGTCAGTGCCAATTCAGAGATGATTTGAGAATCTACAGCCGAGTGATACGCAAATAAGATACATTTTTTGTTAGTAATTAAGGTACTTGAATGTTTTTTAAGATTTAACTCCTGAGTTTAGTGTCACTTTAGTGGAGAGAAAAATACACGATTCTCTGCAGTATTAATTATTAATAAAATCAAGCTGAAGAAATTAGCTGGGTCAGAGGACATAGGAAAATTTATCAGCAACTATACCTCAATCCGATGTTCAGATTGCACAAGAACAACAGCAAAACTCTCACTAGTTTTATCTGGCTTGCGTAATTGTTTTTATACTGTTTGTATACTGTTTGTATACTGTTTGTATACTGTTTTATACTGTTTACTGTTTTTATACAAATAGATATACATTTATTATAATTTTTCTTTCTTGACCGTTACATTTTCCAACTTATTCATAGGCAAACTAAGACCAACTTACTGACATGTTTTTGAAGTCAATCTATTTTTTATTAGGACTGGTGAGGATGATTTTGATTTTGACAGTCTTGCAGAGCGGGTTTGGGGGCATACTGGGTAATCAATCGGGGGCTACTATAATTTTAATGAACTGTAATATACAGTACATCTCTTATTTGCTTCCTTTTTGTCTGTAAAATATACACAGGGTTATTCACAAAAGGGTGAAGAGTTTGGAGAAGGCAGGAGAAGTGAACAATCTAGGCAAAAGCAGCTGATTTGGAAAAATTCTCCAATTCAGCTCACTTTCCAGTTCAGCTATGTTGTCCTAGATTGTTCACTTCTCCTGCCTTCTCCAAACTCTTCACCCTTTTGTGAATAACCATGACAGTTTAATGTGTTATGTTATACCTGTTGAAGGGCAAAAAAAATACCTGCTAATGCTGCCAGAAATCTTTTGAGCTGCTAAATTCCTGTGCTCTGTATCTCTGTTGCATTACAGTGACACTAAACTCAGGAGTTAATTTTTTTTTTTTTTTAGCATGTCAATTTTTTATTGAATATTCACAAAGAAAACATTACACTACAAGCAGGCTTTGCTAAGCCACAGAGACTGTATCTCAGTACGCAGACTGAAAACCAGACATGTCAATCAAATACATCCAGAAACAGTAACTGAATAACTAGAGTCTTGCAGTATGGATACAATCTGCTGGAATATATTATGCATCAAATATGTGTAATATAAACAACCAGTAGCAGACCCTATAGCCATGAGGGTCGGTACTGTGGGGAGAAGACCAATTCGATCCATGAGGGGTATGCGTGGGTGCAACAGGAGGAACACTTGTGGTGGAAAGTGGAGGTGTGAACCTTGAATGAGCGCAGTAGAGCAAGGGTCCAAGGACATCCAGGGGCCCTAGGGAACCCGTCAGTTTAGCTTCGAGATACCAGTTGGGCAGTTTGAAAATGGACATCAGATCTTGCAGTTGTTGTAATGAAAATTCTGCTGCAACATATGATGTCCAAGTAGCAAAAAACGTTTGGTGCGTGCTTGATTAAATTTCGTATCCAGCTTGTCCAGTAACAACAAGCGATTCAACAGGGGGCGGAACGTGTCCATGGAAGGGGAATCAGATACGATCCAATTACACAATATCGCCTTTTTGGCTGTCAACAGACAGAGATGTTCCCAGCGGGTAGGGCAAGAAGGGTTCCCGCTCGTGGGTAGGGGGAGGGCATGTAGTAGGCAAAAGTTTGGGGATAACTTCCTGTTTTTATGGGTGAACTTCCTGTTTTTATGTGAGTGCACAGTCATGAAGGACACTATAGAGGACCAAAAGTTCTGTATACGGGGGCAGGACCACAGGAGGTGCAGGAGGTCAGGTAGGGGGAGAAGGCATTTTGGACAAGCAGTTAACCACACTGAAGGGGTCCCCCTAGCAGGAATATTAAAAGCATGATATGCTCTATGTACTGTTTTAAAATATATTTCCCTCCAGGATTCATTGACAATAGCTTTCCTGATTTGCTGCCAGCCCTGCTCCACCATATTGATGGTGTCCTCAGTAGACATGTTTAAAAAGTCCGCCCAGTGGACAATGTGGGACGGTACTGAGGTAGATGATTCCTGTATGTGGGTCACAATGCTCCGGGCAATGCTAGATAGTGGCATCTTCATCTGGGGGGAACTGAACAACGAAGAGAGGGGAGAGTGGACCACTTCAGGCCAAGGCAGTGTAAGGTGACTGGAGATAAAGTGACGTAATTGTAGATATGGGTAACTATGGATGGCCGGGAGACGATGGTGGGTTTGTAGATCCTGAAAAGTCTTAAGTCGTCCTTGGGGGTCGAAGACGTCCGCCAGAACCACTATACCCCTAGCTGCCCATATCCGGAAGGCATTAGATTCAGCGCCTGCCACAAACCCTGGGGAGGACCTGAGGGGCATCAATGGGGAGATGACACTGGGTAGGTGGAATATTTTCCTGAGTTCCCTCCAAGCTATCACGGTGTCCCTGAATAGAATGTTATCTTTAATGTGTTTGGGGAGGAGCCTCAGTGGGGTGTTCAGGATACCAGAGGGGGTCCAGGGTTTCATTAAGTGGCTCTCTAAAGGAGTGTTGGTGAAAAAGGTGGTGTCATGAGTCCAATCCAGTACATGGCGGAATAGGCTGGCTAAGTTGTATGCTCTAATGTTCGGGAGGTTGGCACCTAACTTCCTCACTGGCTGTTGGAGTTTTTTGAGTGCGATCCGCACCCTCTTCCCCCGCCAGAGAAACGAGGTGAAGGCACTTTGGAGGATTTGTATATCTTTATGTTTCAAAAGGAGGGGTATGGTCTGGAGGGGGTAAAGCAACCTGGCGAAGCTAACCATTTTAATTAGGTGACATCTGCCTAAAAGGGAGATAGGGTAATCTTTCCAGGTGCGTAGTTCCTGAACAATTTTGTTTATGATGGGTTTGTAATTCAATGTATATAGATCTCTAGCCGACCGGGGAATGGAGATACCTAGATAAGTGATAAAGTGTTTCTGCAGTATCAGGGATGGATATGTGCGGGAAAGGGTAGTTACCAAAGTCTTATCTGGAGTTAGGGGAAGGAGTTCACTTTTATTTACATTGATTTTTAGACCCGAGAAGGACCCATAGTGGGTGATTAGGTCAAAGATTTGTGAGATCTGTGCTAGAGGGTCAGATAGGAGTAGCAGGATGTCATCTGCAAACAGGGCCAATTTGGTATCGAAGGGGCCAGACCTGTATCCCGTAAAAGTTTGAGAAGATGATAGGGCTCGGGACAGGGGTTCTATCGCCAAATTGAAAAGGAGCGGAGACAGAGGGCAACCCTGGCGAGTACCCTTGTATAACCGGAAGGATGGGGAAAGGGCCGCAGAGGTATATATGCATGCAGAAGGAGCAGTATACATTGTCGTGACATATTTCAAAAATATCCCTGAGAAACCATATCTTCCCATTACCATTGACAGCCAGGACCAGTTCACGTTGTCGAAGGCCTTCTCCGCGTCCAAGGCCAAAAGGGCCATCGGTCCGGGAGAAGCCTCCGACAGCCTTATCCCCTCCAATGCAGTAAGAATCTTTCTCACATTTAACACAGCAGATCGACCGGATACAAAACCTGCTTGGGCAGGTGAAATAAGCTGAGGCAGCACACCGGCCAGTCTGTTGGCCATTATTTTCGATATAAGTTTCGCATCACAGTTAAGCAGGGATATGGGACGATATGATCCAGGAAGCAAGGGGTCTTTCCCTTTCTTGGGTAAGAGCCTGATATAGGCGGCATTGAACGTGGGTGGATAGCACCCCTGTTGCAGTATGTAATTATATAGGGATACTAGGGTTGGGGAGACCCGATCTGTCAGGGACTTATAAAATTCGGCGGAGAGGCCGTCAGGGCCGGGAGCCTTCGAGCCGGGGGAGCCATGAATAACAGTCTGGACTTCCTGGAGGGTAATCTCCGCATTCATGCGTTCCAAGTCTGCGGCGGATAGGGAAGGTAAAGGTACGGTGTCCAGAAAAGAGGACCCTGCAGAGGGGTTTCCCGCATCCGCCGCATACAAGGATTGGTAAAATGTACGAAATGTGTCACAAACAGTCTTGGGGTCCGCGGAAGTCTCGCCCTTGTCATCGGTCAGTTTGAGGATGTGGGATGGAGCGTTGTGTCCCCTGATCAAGTTCGCCAACAATTTCCCAGACTTGTTCCCAAATGCATCAAATATGTGTAATATAAACAACTAGTAGCAGACCCTATAGCCATGAGGGTCGGTACTGTGGGGAGAAGACCAATTCGATCCATGAGGGGTATGCGTGGGTGCAACAGGAGGAACACTTGTGGTGGAAAGTGGAGGTGTGAACCTTGAATGAGCGCAGTAGAGCAAGGGTCCAAGGACATCCAGGGGCCCTAGGGAACCCGTCAGTTTAGCTTCGAGATACCAGTTGGACAGCTTGAAAATGGACATCAGATCTTGCAGTTGTTGTAATGAAAATTCTGCTGCAACATACGATGTCCAAGTAGCAAAAAACGTTTTGGTGCGTGCTTGATTAAATTTCGTATCCAGCTTGTCCAGTAACAACAAGCGATTCAACAGGGGGCGGAATGTGTCCATGGAAGGGGGATCAGATAAGATCCAGTTACACAAGATCGCCTTTTTGGCTGTCAGCAGACAGAGATGTTCCCAGCGGGTAGGGCAAGAGGGGTTCCCGTTCGTGGGTAGGGGGAGGGCATGCAGTAGGCAAAAGTTTGGGGATAACTTCAGGAGTTAAATTTTTAAAATGCAGTCAAGTCCCTTAACTATCAACAAAAGTGTAGCTTATTTGTGTATCACGTGGCAGTAGATCTTCAAATCATTTCTGATTTGGTGCTGACACTATCCTTCCTTCTAGAGGGTATTTACTTATGTTCCCTATGGTCCCTGGATGTGTTGTAAAGTATTCACCACTCCAAGCTCGCTCCTGTTGTTGACTACACTCTTGTGTTTAGTTTACTAATTTGTATTGAAATTGTAGTTTATCACAGGATAGAGACATATTAAGAGACAATTGGGATGTCCGTAAGTTTCCAACTGAGGGTAGTCAATAGTAACAAAAACACTAACAGGCCCACATAACAAAACAGTAAAACTGGGGGGGGGGGGGGGGGGGGAGCAGC
>NW_017306302.1:1339815-1406073 GCF_000935625.1 Nanorana parkeri | reverse complement strand
GGGCGGGGGGGGGGGGGGAGCCTGCAGCTCAAGAATCTCCCTGAAGGACCTTACACCCAAAGCTGGCATCAGATGAAGCTTGAATATCCACCTGCTACAACTTAAAGAACATGTGAACAAAAGTTTAGGTGGCTACCTTGCACATTTGGGATACCGTTACCTGATGTCAGTTGCCACACAACAACCATAGTGCATTGTGCTTTAACGGGAAAAGGTGGGATCTTCCTCTTAAGACCGTACAGTTGTATGATGATTTGTCTGAGTCACCGACAGAAGGTGAGCTGCTTACCCTTTATGGGGACTCTCAGGAATGACAACATGAGTCAGTCAGCAGTAGCTGAGAGGAAAACCCACACTGCACTAACTGCATTCACACCTTGAAGTGAAATTTCCTTCTAGTGCACTGGAGCTGGACAAAGAGACAGAAGAGGTGAAGCGTTGAAGCCACCTTAGGAAGGAGGCTTTAAGCCTCAACACCACTTTATGTCCCTTTTTTAAGACTAAAAATGTTCTTTACAGTACAAGGCTGCCAGCTCAGATACATGCCTCGCAGAGGTGATTGCAACAAGAAACACAATCTTGTGAGTGAGAGTGGACGGGAATATCCCTGCTAGGTTGAAGGGGTGTTTTTTTCAAAGCCAAGAGTGCAGGCTTTAAATTCCAGAGTCACAGGTGGTTGTACAGGAGGAGCTACATGAAAGGCACCTTATACAAAAGTTTTAACCATGGAATGGGAGGATAATGGTCTTTGGAATGAGAGCACAAGGACTGAACTTTCCTCCATGATAGTACTCAACGTCAAATGCTGATCTAGGCTTGATGGCAGAAAAGTCAGAATACGTCCCATGAAGAAAAATTATTTCCTCACATCAGTCAAAATTTGCCCTCCATGTACAATGATGTACCTTGCAAGAAGTAGGTTTCCTAGCTTACTGAACAGCCTAGGGATTACCGATTCAGAGATGACTCTCTGTCTCAAGAACTGGGCCAGTTTAGAGCTATGAGACTCACAGGAATGCCCTCCATCTCGATCCTGCAGAGTAGACAAAGAAGGAGTTTCAGATGAGGAAAGCATAAATAAGGTTGCACTGATCCCATGAAATTGCCAGAGCATGCACTGCTGTTGCTGGTTGAGATAGTCTGCCTGCCAATTGCCAACACCTGGCATGGCAATGGCAGACAAGGCAGGGATTTGGCGTTTTGGCACAATCTAGCACCCTTTCTACCTCTCTTGCTGCAGCAAGACTTCTGACACAACTTTTATTTATTAGAATTGGAATCATGTTTGCAGATGAACCTTGACTGTGTTGTCTGATGTGTGTGCACATGAGACCTCCAAGTTTTATGAAAAGTTGTGAACAGTTTTTAATTAGGTCCCTTTTGCTCGTCCTGAGGAATTGTCTTTTATATTGCATATTGGTATAACCTGCACAACCCAGTATAATCACGGTTCTAGCATTTATTACTGCAATAAACTGGACAGTGTATAATGTGTATAATAAAAAGCACATTGCCTGGTGGGCATTATATAACAAACAACCTGTTATCGAGTGGATAGTGTACCAGAAAAATGGCCATGACGTGATCAATAAAAGAATATTCCCCGGTCTCCTGTATACAATACAGATTCTTACGGCTGAACATCTCTGTTTACTAAGTCTCTCTACAAGCTCTTATAGCTATCATCCATTACATGTGCTGGCAGGGGTGAGTGTCTCTCATAGCTGAAGATTAGTGATTGTTTTATTTAGCTTCTATATAGCTTTTACCAGCAGTTCATTGTTGTATTGCTAGAATGGCTCCTTGAAGCATAAACAGCAGAAAAAGACCAAGTTGTCCAGCAAATCTGACCCCCCCCATTTTAAAAACATAGGGAGCCTTTTAAAGCTAAACTCCAGGCCAATGGCTAAATAAACAGTTGGAATACATGTATAGGAGTTGTTTTACCTGCCAACATTTTTCAGTTTCTGTCCCCCTCAGTCCTGGGATTTACAAAGTTCTACCAAGCAGCACATCCAAGTTGATGACCTGAATTCTCTATTGCGGTTAAGCAACAGAGACTGTTTCCCTCCACTGCATTAATTGGTTTTGTTGCATCGGCCTAGAGTTCACTTTAAGATTATGTTATGCTCTGCTTTGCAGACAAAATAGCCCTATCAACTTAATGGCAACTTTTCAAACAATATACACATCGACTGGCATCTGATTAAATTATTCATTAGTGCCCCCCCCCCCAAAAAAAAATACACCCATCTTATATTTAATAAAAAGACACATTTTATTTACTTGAGCAGTGGGAACTTCATGTCCGAGACACCATCTCTGAATGTATGCTGATCTTGTTGTCTGGCTGGGCTTCCTGATGCAGCACAATTTAATGCCACCATGATGGGAGGCAGGAGGCTCAATGACAAACCCTCCAGTGGTCTGAGAAGGTGTTTTACAAGAACTCAGTAAAAATTATGTGAAGGCTTGAATGGCTAGAGCACTGTTGGGTGTATTTTGTGCAATGTGTGGGTACAGAGCTGCTGAGTTCTGAGATTAGAATAGCCATGAATGCCAAGATCTCAATTAAGCAAACCTGTCATTCAGGCCTAAAAAAGTAACCAATACACAGAGCACTATATATACTATATATACACAGAGCACTCAACTGCTAGTATTCATTTTACAGACTGTCTACATCGGGAATGGATTTGCAAAGACTCTTTGTACAAACTTATTTTATGACCTAGGATTTTCAGCATTTTTCCAACCAGAAAAATGAAAATTTGTCTGTGCATACTAAAAAAAGTTAACAACCTTTCATATAAACTTTATGTTTCATAGCTTTTGCAAATGACCTTGTAATCTTACCATTTCCCTGTATACTGAAGTGGAGGATGATTGACCTGAACCGTAACTCCCTTCTTCAACTGTATATTTAGCCATTTGCCTGGAGATTACATGATCAAATGCCTAGGTGTTCGCTTATGTGGGCAGCATTGAAGGGAAACTGAAGCAGGAAAAGTAAGTATTTCAGCCATCTTATTACCATGTATTTATAGACTGTTACTATAGCTTTATGTCAACATTTATGTATAGGTCCACTGTAATATATTAATCTTTCACAATTCAGATGTTATGCCCGTGTTAACATTTCTTATTTTACACACGCATCCAAGATCTGCTAAACATATCAGTTTATAGTGGAAAAGCATAGCAACCTTTAATACTGCTTCAAGACATTGAATGGTGATTGATATACCCTAATGTTTATCCAGCAGCTGAAGGTTTTCACTTTCTGGCCGAGTGAATGCTCATTTTTTCCCCAAGTTCTTATTTATAAACCATCACAGTGTGAGAGCTAATGATGGGATATCTGGCAAATTCAGATGAATTTGTCTCCCAGTAAAAGATAACAAGTCTCCTTCAAACAGTCAGCATGTGTTGCAGGAGATGTGAAATTAACTAACAGAAGAGGAAATGGCTCTTTGTGGTTAGCGTAAAAGCTTGCTTGGAGGAAGTTGCAATAGCTGTTTCCACAAGGGAAGTTACTAGCCATTTATAGTGTACAGGAATTACAGCTAAAACACCAGTTATTACTTGAGCTTTTCATAACATTCTAAAACCTTGCCAATATGGTATTCATAATGGCATAAGCTGCTTGAAGGTATAATTGTCCTTCAGTGGGGTGAAGAGTAAAAAGGAGCCATTGAAAAGTTATGAATGTAACAAATGTCTATAAGCCTATATGGAAGGTCAGTTGTAGCTCCGAAAACTGTTGGACTTTAGTTTATAGTGCCCCACAGGGCACTTCTGTATGTAAAATTTGACAACATTCATGGTTTTGAGAGGCCTGATGTATAAATGAAAGGATTTGGTGATGCATCAGTCCGTCAGTTGTCCAGCATAGAATCTGATTGTTTAAAGTAGACAATGTGAGCACTTTCTAATATTTATAAATGAGACCCATTATCACTTATTACAGAATACTGGATTATAAGTTTAACTATATTAAAATGTATCCTAACCCTAATTTTGTTTTAGATTTGGATAGAGTGGTGGCAGGTATGTATTCACCCCCTCTTCATTTGTCCTAGTGATTGTTGTTACTGGGACAGAAAGTGAGGAAAAGCAAACATTTTGAGTTGTCACCAGAGAAATGTCCACATCTGTGGCAGTGGCAACTATTTAAGAGGGGAATTCCATTTTTTTATAGAAATATCCTCTCACTTCCTGTTGTGTCTACAGAACAGGAAGTTAAAGGGAGAAATCTTCCCAATGGGACTGGGGTTTTAACCATTCAGCTGCCATTGTGATGTGCTGGGTTTCTGATGTGTCCCTATGCCTTTAAAGAGGAATGGTGTCAGAGGAGTACGGCTGGGCCGTGAGTGGAACCCCTTTGCAGGGGCGGCAAGCCAAAGTCCGAGGTCGAGGTACACAGGGGAAAAACAAGAAGAGTAGGTTCAGAAACGGAAGGGCAGGCCAAAGGGTCGGTAATAGGGAGTCCAAGCAAAGGGTCAGGAAGCGAGACGGTTCAAGGCACAGGGAGCTGTGAGATCACACCATAGGGATAGAATAACTCAGCAATGAGCCAGGGCTCTGACTGGGCTTTTATACCTAGTGGGGAACTAAGACCACAGCCTGGTTGCCGAGGCAACCAGGAAGCTTCTCCATCCAGGAGCCAATGGCAAGAGAAAGGCAGAGGGTGTGTGCTGGGAACCTCCCCCAGCAATTATCACACCTGATACCCATAATGGGTGCAGGCGCACTGACATCATGACTTCAGTGTCGGCTCCACCCAGTTGTTATTCATTGGCTGGGAACTGCTAGAAGACTCTAGCAGGTGCCGGCCAATAGGAAACAGTTGGGCGGAGCTAGCTGTCACTGCTAGCTCTGCCCAATTGTTTTTCTTTCTTTTCTTTTTTCTTCTTTAAAATATCTTTTATTTATTTTTTAATTTGCCTATTTATTTACTTTTTAAAAATAATTGTTAAACTCTTTTTTTTTTTCATTCTTCTCACTTATTCTCTATTCCGCTCAGTACTTTGGAGGTACCAAGCAGAATAGCCGAGCCGAATGGGAATAGGGACGATTGGATCGAGTGCTGGATCGAAGTCCCTCTGCAGAGCATGTTCGGCTGACCGAACGCAGGCGGTGTATGGCTGATTTCAACCAGTGTACGGCTGAAATCAGCCGTACTGAGCTGGAGTGAATAGCGGAACGTCGTTCGGCTCACTTCACTTTGGCTGGGTTATTCACTCGGCTGCCTTCGGCAGCTTTGTGAGTAACCCACTTAGTGTTTTTTTTCTAGATAGGATTAATAGTAGTAATTTCACTTGTTACCTGCATCTGCTCATTAAATTTCGCTGTTTCACCACACCTGTTTGAGGCACCAAAAACATACTGCTGTAGCAATAACATTCAAGTTTCTGCATTTAAGGAAAAAAAGAAAAGACTGTACCAGTGGTCACTCTATCCACTTGGGTTTCTCCCTCTAATGTAAACTACTAAAATTATAAAAATTATGGTGCAGTTACAACTTTTATAGTTCACAGTTTAATAGAATGAAAAGAAATTGATCTTCTGTAAGTCCACTGTATTAGGAGAAAGATTTATATAAAAAGGTTTTTAAAATATTATTACAGATACGAAATAAAGAGGGCAGAACAGATCGATAGGGAGCTGGATCTAAAAGATAAAGTAAAAAAGGATGAAAGTAATAAACATACTAGCCTTATGATAGTTCTTAATACAGTAACTGGGTGTGGGTGCACAGGGAAGATGTTGGCGGTCGTATGCATGGAGAGTGGATATCACATTAAAGACTGATATTTGGTTATTTCAAAATGTTGAATTATTTTCAAACACTATAATGATGTGCAAAAAAAGAAATATATCAGAAATAGCTATATTCTAAACAAAACCTTAATGAATCAACAACAAAATTCTTTTAAATGATATTTCCACCATTGTTTAGTGAAAGAGCCTATTTTTCTGCCTAAATTAATTCTTCATGGCAAATAATGATATATAATGAGCTTATACTGTATCTGTGGTAACTAGTGATGAGTCGAACACCCCCGTGTTCAGTTCGTATTCGAACTTCCGAACGGCCGAAAAGTTCGAATACGAACTCAAACTCAATGCAAGTCAATGGGGGTTGAAAGTTTGAAAATTAATGTCCCCTTTAAGAGGGCTTATATGCAAGTTATTGGCCATAAATGGTGTATGGGGGTCCTGGTACTGCCCTGGGGGACAGGAATCAATGACAAAAAAACAAACAAAAATACAGTTTTTAAAGGTGCAGTGATATTAACATCACTTAAAGGGTAAGAAAGAAATGAAAAATGCCTTCAAATATCATGACTGGGGGGTCCCCTTAACCTGCCTGTGAAGTGGCGGATCTGTAGGATGTATAGAACCTGCTGCAGCAAAACTGACATTTCTAAAATGACATTTCTTTTTCTCTTAAAGTGTGCAGTTCCCCCTCCCAAACAATACCAGACTCTTTAGGTCTGGTAGAAATGTTAGGAGGGACCAATTTATTTAAAAAAAACTGTGTAGGGTTCCACCTAAAAGTCATACCAGGCCCTTAAGATCTGGTAGGAATATTATGTCGGACCCTATGTACAAAAAAACGGGGAAAAAACTGTGGGGTGTCCCCTAAAAGTCATACCAGGCCCTTAAGATCTGGTAGGAATATTATGTCGGACCCTATGTACAAAAAAACGGGGAAAAAACTGTGGGGTTCCCCCTAAAAGTCATACCAGGCCCTTAAGGTCTGGTAGGAATATTTAGGAAGACACCATGTAACAAAAACAAAAAAAGTATGTGGGGTTCCCCCTTAAAGTCATACCAGGCCCTTAAGGTCTGGTAGGAATTTTAAGGAGGAACCCCACCCCCAAAAACGGGGGGGAAACATGGGGTCCCCTCTAAAATTCCATACCAGACCCTTGATCAGAGCATAGGGCTGGCAGGGCCTACAACAACAGCTAGCTCCGCCGAATTGTGTAGTTCACCGACATCTGATAGGCGAGCCATGATTGGGCAGAGTCATCACGACTTTGCCCAATCATGGCTCTAATTCAACACTGAGCCCTGATTGGGCAAAGTCTTGCACCTGACCTGTGGTCAGGTGCAAGACTTTAAACAATCAGAGCTTCGGAGGGCATTTTGCCTTATGGGATGTCCAGGGTCGAACAAACTGCGAACATCCCATAAAGTTCGGTGTTCGGCGAACGCTCAAACAGCCAATGTTCGATTCGAACTCATGTTCAAATCGAACACTTGGCCCATCCTTAGTGGTAACCAATAGCATATCATGAGCTGCCTCTTTAGCTGTTTTGTATCTTTAAGGTATGTCTTCATTGGCTGGAGGAAATGATCTTCAAATTCTCCGAGTCAGTATGTTAAACAATTGAACCCCTTAAAGGTGGGTACACACGGACATACAGTATTTTTTTCATTCAGCCTCCTAGCCTGAATAAACAAAATATAAACTATTCCTCCATCCATGCTAACAGTGTGGAAGAACAAATCTCCCGCTGTGTACATACCTGAATAATGCTTGCAGCACTGTTCAGCCAATGATTTTCCAGCATGTCCGTTCGACAAAAGTCGATCTAATAATTGAGTTTTGTCAAAGGGGATAGGACCACCCACAGATTGAATTGTGTCTGATTCCTGCTGAAATTTGATCCATGCACACCCAGTTTTACTATGTACCTGCCCGGTGGGTAACATTTATCTTTTTGTATTTTGGGGAGATAGGAGATTTCTGGTATTATGCAAGTAGAAGGGTTGAGATATTTATTTTTCTTCCTATCTAAAACTCCTAATCTAGCCTCTTTTTTTTTAACCAGACCTTTTTTGTATTCAATATATGGTATGTTTTCTCATCTGCCAATAATCTGCTCATCTACATCCTGCAGTCTTTTTTTATCAAGAATAACTATTCCTCCTCCCTTGTCAGTGGGTCTTTTCTTTCAAACAGGAAATAAAAATTGATACACAGAGCCTAAACATTACTACCAGGAGGATTGAGTTCAATTTACTCGGTTTTGTCAGAAATGTTTAAGCAATTTGTAGCTAATATTATCATTATCAATTAATGTTTCTTTGACAAAATAGTTGATAGGGAATAACGAGATAGGGTATTAGATGTGAGGTTCTCTCTTCTTGGGACTGGTGAACTAGCATTATATACAATTACATTATATACAATACCAATATTCCAAAAAAGTAGGGACACTGGAAAATCTACAAACAAACAGAATGCAATGATTTGCAAACCCATAAATCCATATTTTATTCACAATAGAAAATAGAAAACATCAAATGTTTAAACTAAGAAAATGTGCCATTTTAAGAAAAAAAATACGGTAATTTTGAAATTGGCAGAAACACTTCTCAAAAAGGTTTGGATAGGGCCATGTTCACCACAGTGTAGCATCTCCTCTTCTTTTAACAACACTCTGTAAATGTCTGGGAACTGAGCAGACCAATTGCTGGAGTTTTGGGAGAGGAATGTTGTCCCATTCTTGCCTGATATAGGATTCTAACTGCTCAACAGTCCTGGGTCTTCTTTGTTGTATTTTTCCTTTTATGATGCACCAAATATTTTCAATTGGTGAAAGGTGTGGACTGCAGGCAGGCCAAATAAGCACCCAAACTCTTCTACTACAAAGCCATGCTGTTGTCATAGATGCAGCATGTGGTTTAGTATTGTCCTGCTGAAATATGCAAGGCCTTCCTTGAAAAAGATACCATCTGTGTGGGAGCGTAGGGTACTCTAAAATCTGGATATATCCTTCAACATTAATGGTGCCTTTCCAGATGTGCAAGCTGCCCATTCCATATGCACTAATGCACTCCCATACTATCAGAGATGCAGGCTTTTGTAAAGAGTGCTGATAACAAGCTAGAAGGTTCCTCTCCTCTTTAGTACAGAGGAGGCGGCACCCAAAGTTGCCAAAAAAAATTCAACTTTTGATTCGTCTGACCACAGTTTTCCACTTTGCAACAAACCCTTTTAAATGAGTTTTGGCCCAGAGAAGATGGCAGTGTTTCGGGGTCATGTTCAGATATGTCTTCTTTTTTGCATGATATAGCTTTAACTTGCATTTTTGGATTGCATGGTGAGCTGTGTTCACAGGCAGTGATTTTTAACAGTATTCCTGAGTCCCTGCAGTGATGTCCATCACAGAATCATGCCTGTTTTAGTGCAGTGCCGTCTGAGGTCATAAGCATCCAATATTGTGTTTCAGCCTTGTTCCTTACTCACAGAGATATCTCCAGATTCTCTGAATTTTTGGATGATATTATGCACTGTAGATGATGATATATTTAAAGTCTTTGCAATCTTACGTTGGGGAACATTATTCTAAAATTGTTCGACTCTAACATGCTCTTTTTATAACCAATCATGTTACTGACCTGGCCAATTAACCTATCTAGTTGCAAAATGTTCTTCCAGCTATCCCTTGTCAGTACCACTTACTTTGCCAGCTTTTTGTTGCCCTGTCCCAACTGTTGTGAGAAGTGTTGCTGCCATCAATTTCAACATTACCTAATTTTTTTCTTAAAATGTTACATTGTCTCAGTTTAAACATTTGGTATGTTTTCTATTTCCTATTGTGAATAAAATATGGATCCATGGGTTTGCAAATCACTGCACTCTGTTTTTATTTAGATTTTACACAGCATCCCAATTTTTTTGTAATTGGGGTTGTAGATCTATTGTGCCGATTTTGTTATAATAAAAAAGGAAAATACATATTCTATTGAACATCCATTGTTTTGATATACTTATGTGGGCTTTATATTGTTTTCACGCAGGATTATAGTCGTGAGCAATAGCACACGTTTGTATCAGAGGGGTGTGTATATGTAATTGGTATATGTAATTGTTGATGATCTTAGTGTCTCTGTTTTTGACAAAAGCTATTTATCTAGTGTTTATAATCTTATGACACATTAAGAATTTAGTTTGGAATATTAAGAACCTTTTTGACATGTACTGCACCATCATTTATATAATTTTAATAGTTTATGATTGGTGAGACATTAAAGGGTTATTAAACCCTTGCATGTTTTTGCATATATCTACTGGTAGCAAGCAGTAGATATATGCAAAATGATTTTTTTTAAAAACTTTTTCAAAGGGTTAATACTTGCCTGTGTCTCCGCCGTACGCTTCCGCGGAACATCTGAAAATTTCTCAGGCGGCCGCAAAGGATCTTGGGGTGGGCGCATGTGCAGTTCAGATGTTCGGCCGGGAGACAAGGAGAGACACAAAGTAATTATATGGAGCAGCGTGCACCCGCACAGACTCCGTGGGACATGAGAGAAGAGGAGGACAGAGGAGTCAGAGCTGGATCGGAGACCAGCACCAGCGCTGGAGGGACATCTGAAAACTACACTAAAGAAGAAGATGATCGGATTAAGAGGCATGATTTAAGGTAAGTCCCTACACTAACATTAGGGGGAGGGAAAAAAATTAGCCTTTAATGTCACTTTAAGTTAGGTATGAGAAGTTTTATAGGGTTATTTATATTTCCCCCCTCTTTTTTCTCCCTCTAACATGTTACACTCATGAATGAGCTTAATCATAGAGTCAGAAGGAAGAACCTTGGCAGATGGAGGGTACACTGGTACAATAAAGTTTTATGTGCAGTGTGCATCTGGCGTCTGGTTTCCATTTTTTCATGTTTGGATGCTAAAGCAGCAATGCATGGGCTGAGGTTAGTCTGTACCCAATATCAATTATAGACAAAGAAAGAGCCTGGAGAAGGATCTAGAAGAAACGGGTGTTATATTGCAATGACTTAAAAAGTGTAATCCATATTGTTTTTCTAGAAAATCCCTACCGGAGTTTTGCAAAGAGTTTCCTTTTTTTAGGTCCTGACTACAGGCTCCTTTATTTCACCTTTGTGAGCCTGTGCAACAAGAGAACTGAATTATTTGTGTTTTTTGGGATACAAAATGTCATTTTATAACAGCATTGCTTTGTTTTCTCTCAGCAGAGAACCAGGATGTATATTTCACACATTCAAGGCAAAACAAAATGAACGAAGAGGAAATATCAGATTGTTTTACATGTTTATTTTAGAAATGAACTGCAGGGCAATGATCTCATTAGTCCACTACATCAGCATCATCGTTTTTCGTCTCCAAGGAGAAAAACATGGAAAGTTTGCAAGTACAAGATGTTGACAAGACTTCATTACAACGTTGAACAATTTTACAGGGCCCACAGAGACCACTGGGTGGATTTCTACTAATTATCTGAATTTTTCTTACTTTTTAAAGAAAATAAAATTAACAAAATGTAACTAGAGAATGTGTATGCGGCTGTATCCTGACATTCAGTTATAGTGTTGTCACAACAATTTCTAATATGAAAGATCATCCCTGAGTTCTCATTTTAGAGTTTAACTCTAAAGTTTAGCTAAAAGTTTAAGGTAATTCTTAAATCATTATATGTTTGCTGTGCCAATTTCTATGATGATATTTCACATAGAGAGTCCTACTGGCTATTAGTGATAAGTACTGTACTTGCAAGGCAGACAAATCAGGTTTGCTATTTGTTTAAATATGTGCAAATTTGTCCAATCTGTGGGGAATAATGCAATTAATGTATCATAACTGTCTGGGTTCATGAACGGCGTGACTCTCTGCAGATTTGCCTACAAATATTCAAGCAAATTAAAAAGCTGCATATTGCTGAATCTGCTGATTTGATTATTACTGCAAACTGCCTTTTAAATAGTACTGTAAACTTCCAGAATTACCGTGTTTCCCCGAAAATAAGACACTGTCTTATTTTTTTTTCCACTAAAAAAGACACTAGGGGGAGGGGGGAATGGTGGTCTTATTTTCGGGGCATGTCTTATTTTTACCTGGCTGCAGCTGTCTGGAGCTCTCCGCTCTCTGTTCCTAGCCGGGTTTATCACAGGATAGTCCCTTCCGAAAATAAGACCTAGTCTTATTTTCGGGGTAGGTCTTATATTACAGAAATCCCTGAAGATAGCGCTAGTTCTTACTTCCGGGGTAGGTCTTACTTTCGGTGAAACACGGTTCTACCTAAAGCAGGGCTTCTTAAACAGGATTATCCAAACCCCTTGGGGTATGGAAACCAAATGGATTATTGAACTTAAATAGAATGGAAGAAATTGCTTGGTGCATAAGATGACAGTTGAGTCCATTTGCAAAGAAAGGTACACGGCTCCACTCATTGCAAATCACAGCCAATTTGGTGTTCTGGGATAATCGTCCAAATATTTTTAAAAAACGATCTGTACCAACATCCTCAATAGCTGTATAAAGTAACCCTTTTATTGCACAGTACAAAGAGGGCAGTGCAAAAATGTAAAATTCTTTATTATAACATTGCTACACTTGGAATCCACAAAGGCTCTTTATCAAGTTCAAACATGTGAGGGACATAGTCAGTAACTGTAAATGGATTCCATGTTTTCATTGCACAAAAACAACAGCAAAAATCCCACTAGCCATCCCTAGCTTGCATATTTGTGATTTTGCCATTTTCATATATGTAAATATGATATAAACCCTTTAATGTTCTTACAGATGTTCTGTTCCCAGCTATCCGTATGTAAAGTAAATCCAACTTATTGACTGCTTTTGTAATGATACTGGTACATTAAAAGACTGGTGATGATGATTTTGACAATGTGGTGTAGAGCGTTTGGAGACATATTGGGCAATTCACTGGTGTTATATAATCATGAAAAGGTTAAGAACTTTTGACTTACAGGGTGTCCCATCCGAAATTAGCTGAATAGGATTTGCTTAGTGATGTAGCCACTATCAGTGTAAAGTCTATGAACTTTGTTCACGGACTTGCACAGAACAGTGAATCACTGTCACTGTTTTGCTGCATAACATCACTAGACAACTGGTGCAAGGCAGTTAGCGATGGCCCCTATTCACTTTAAGGTTTTATGGCAATTCTAGAAGCATAGCCAATTGTAATGTAACTGACATACCTTGAATGAAAAAAACATCACATCATTCAGCCCTGGAAATCCTAAAACAGGGTAGAATTGATTACTTTTGGTTGAATCTTGCATTATGTTGAAAAGGGCCATACCTCTGGTTTCAACTGCTGACTGAGGGGACAACTTCAAAATTACCAATCACATTGTGGTCTATGGATCTTCCAAGTCAAACAGGTCTCTGGAAATTGTTACTATTGCCCATGGGGTAATCATGGGCAAGGTGTGTTCATGTGCTCTAGGGCCAATTAAGCATAGACTTGCTTGACAATTAACTATTTGCTTAGGGCTGAGATTGATTATTGATTAAATTGTCTTATCTTTGTTCATTTTTTAACTCTTGAAAGTATCACTATCTAAAACTGCAATGGTTATTGAACCATTCCCTGTTCACACTATATATCGGTGGGGAACCTTCTGTAGATAATTCATTAATAATAGTTAATTAAAGGTACTTTCTAAATGCAAGCAGTATAAGTACATGAATTAGACCTGATATTGGGCATGTTGCAGTCCCTCTAGGGCAGGGCTAGAGTCGAAGAAGAAAACATCACAAGGAGCCAATAAGTTCAAGTGCTGACAAGAAGCATGCTGATAGAAGGAAAAATCAGAGCGACAGAGAGACGTGCTCATCACTGTGCTGCTTCTCCTTCCACTGACCAGTAACAAGCTGGGGGCAGGTCCAGGATGACTTGGGCTCAGAAGAAGTGGGTTGAATGATGCCGACTATCAGACTGAGGATATAGGCAAAAAAAAAACACTGCAGGGGAAATCTCTGTAATAAAGGTGAGTATTGCATCAAAAGCTGTTTTTGTTTGTTTTATTTTTAATGGGCTGTTCATTTTTATTTTAATATTTTGACTGGAGTTTTGCTTTAAAGAGTTAGTCCACCCCAAAACTTTTTGGGCAAAGGTGGATATAGTGGACTTGGGCAAACTCATGCAAATTGTGCTCACACCAAGTGCAGACTCATCAGTAGTAGAGAGAGCCCATGAAAGCTATAAGAAGCATCTATCTAAAACGAATATATCTAGACTGCCTGGCTGGCAGACTGAATGAAATGACCTTTCTTACATGGACTATCAATCAAAATGACCTTATAACTTTTTTTTTTTTTTGCATGGGAAGCAAAGTACTCTGTATCATTTACATTTATGGTATATTTTGTTTATTTGCTGAAATCAATGTACTGTTTCACATATTGATTTCAGCTGTGGTTTTTGGTTCAAGATTAATAATAATTCTAAAAACCCCAGTAGCTGGCATTCATAGTGAAAGTAATATAAGTGATTCAAGAGAATTATTTATAACTTTGTCTGCTAGTTTGTTTTTGAAGTCTTTTGATGATTTAAAGATTTAATAACTTTGGATTCTCGGTTCCTAGTGCAGACCTAAACATTTTAGTGTAGTTAATTTTAATGATAGGTTTATAAAATAAAGCAAACAGTTGTTAATTTTTGCAAAAATGCAGATCAGCAGAGCTTGTTATTAAAGTAAATGTAAATCCTAACTGAATGACATTTATAGTTTGCAAAATCAAAGTGGAACATAAACAACGGCAATTTTTAAAATTAAAATACCATTTTTTTCCCTTTGTATCCTTTATTGCATCTACGAGCGGCTAATCTCCAGCAGCCTATGTGCAGCCACTTCCTGTCTGCATGCATGCACTCCAGTAACTGCTACATGTTATCTCACAAGGCAAGTTGTTTTGATGGTGACACCATTGGAACATTCCTGTGCAATATGGGTTGGCATGGTCACGACACAGCAGAACAATTGGAAGATCGGAAAACAAGGCATTGTCACACTATAACAAGAAGTGACCACTCATGGATCACCAGGAATTATTTTCATAAAAACTGCAGATTTTAAAATATTGAAACTTATTTGTGAAAAAAATAATTTAATATGTTAAATGTTAAATTAGGTTTTTGATGATTGGGTTTCCATATGTCACCATACTGGCTTTGTTTTTTTAAATACAAATACATTGAAGGGGATTTATCAAAACTGGAGCAGATACAATTTGGAGCAGTTGCCAATGACAACCAATCAGCTTCTAGCTTTCATTTTAAAGCATAACTGAACAAACTGAAGAGAGAACCCGGCCATGGGCAACTGCACCAGATTCTGTCTACTCCAGTTTTGATAAATTCCACCCATTTTGTATTTTACAATAGAAACTCAGGTATATGCTGACAGGGTGAATCATCCACAGGGAACTGCAGTCACAATGGGGGGAATTTATCAAAACTGGAGCAAACTGAATCTGGAGCAGTTTCCCAGGGCAACCAATCAGCTTCTCTCCTCAGTTTGTTCAATTAAGATTTGAAAATGAAAGAGAGAAGCTGATTGGTTGCCATGCATACCTGCTCCAGATTTCTTTATGCCACAGTTTTGATAAATCCCCCTCAATGACCCTTGTTCCTGAGTTTCCAGGTCCACCTTCTTCCAATGGCCACTATAAGAAACCTTCACTCATCCCACTGGATCATCTTTTTTAGTTTTGTTTATAGAGGATGAAGGTTGCTAGAGCCTTCTTAAAGGGTAAACCCAAAAGCAAGAATGTAATATATTGCAGCTTTCCAATCCTTAAATGTGATGGCTGCATTAGTTTATTTTTTATTTTTAGGCTTTTCTTTATTTTCGCCTGATGATCCAGCCAGTAACACACTTCCTGTTTTAGGGTGGCTCCACTCAAAGGAGGAGCAACAGAGCCACTGTTGGACAGCAGCATTGTCACCATGTGGAGAGGATAGTGATTGATATAGTGGAAGATTTAGATGGACTTGACTAACAAATAAATCTGAACTCCAGCAAACACTTTTTTAAGCAGTTGCAGCAACAGTTTTTAATTTTCCTTTTGAGATAAAGGTTTTACATAAATGAATAAATGCTTAGTATTCTAAGCACCCCTGTCAGTGTTAAATGGTTTATCTCAACCCTCTATCGACCACTTTCATTGGACAACTTGGCCTGTTAATGAAAGCTGAATTATAACAGACTTACTGGCTGGTTTACCAGGTGAAAATAAATTTAAAAAAAACATAAAACTACTACAGCCACCACATTTAAGAATTGGTAAGCTGAAATATATAATTATATCACGGCGGCTCCCCCGAGTTCTCAGTGTAATGACAGATCAGCGTCCCTGGTTACCTGATCTGTCTCTGCAAGTGGCCGGAGCCAGCCGTGAGATGACGGCTGGCTCTGCCCAGCTGTCAGTAGCAGTAGCAGGCTATCGGCCAGCTTTGGCTTTCACCTCGGCTCAGTCGACGCCAAAGCAAATGCCTTCGGCTCAATTGAGCCGCTCAGCCAACTTCGGGAGCTGTATGGGCTATAGTGAATTCTACTGAACCGAAGGGGTCCTGGGACCGAAGCTAGCCGATCACTACAGATCACTACAGATAAGTACTGTAGTCACTACATCACTACAGATAAGTACTAAAAAAAATACACTACATTACAAAATGTTTGTAAAGGAGTATTTAGGGGCCATTGCAGGTGCTCTTGAAACATAGCAGGATCAGACAGCCGAACTGGGTCCTGCAATTACTTTGGGTGAACTGCTACAACAGAGAAGGGGAGATATGGTTTGCAATCAGTGCCGATGCTAGTGCAAGGCAGCACAAGCGGCCACCTGAGGGCACTGTTGGGAGGGACGGAGAAATGGTAGCACCATCCCTGCAGATAACTGTGCCCGCCCTGTTCTCCTCGCTGCAGACTCACAGACTGTGCTCACAGACTCACAGACGAAGCTACGGCTAGATCCTTCGGCAGCTTTGTGAATAACCCTCTATATGCTATGCCATTTTATAAAAGGTCAGTAAAATAAGATATTAATAATAAATGATGCAATTATTACCAATTATTAACCATATCATAATATACTTGCTGAGCAATCCATATAGATAGATAACAGTAAAGAAAAAACACAGAAAATTAAAATCAGCAGCCTGTGTATAAATTAATGTATACTATGTATAGATAAAAAGTAGGTAAACTGTGACGTATTAATATGTAAAATAGCTCAAACAAAATCATGGCCCATACAAGATTCAACTTCAACTTTTGCACACTCCTCTTTGTATATGGTGTGCAATATATAAAATAAAGAATTACAAAAAAAACCCTGCTATTCTTCCCATTGGTTTAATGGGGTGAGAGAGGTGGTTCTTTTAAGATGCCCTCTCCGCAACCTTTTCCTGCTATTGTGGAGAATGCAAAAGAAGTGGAAGTAACAGGCACTCGCATGGGTAGATGCTAGCTTTGAAGTTCACACACAAAAAGAATCTTCTCCTCACCCTGTGAATGGGCAGTGAAAGGAGAAGCAGCAGACTGATGAGCTCATCCCTCTGTCACTCTGCTATCTTCTCCTATTAGCATGCTCTTTGCAGTGCAGCACACCTAAATAGCTCTTTGAGCTGCTTCTCCCTGCGCCTGTCTGAGTTCTGCTGTACAGTAGCTTGCAAGAGGCTAATCAGAACAAATTCAGGTATTTGTATCTTTGTATCTAAAAATACACTTACATACATGGTGCTTTAAGGTTTACAGAGCTGCACTAATTTCTGCCTGGAGTGCAGCTTTAAGAAAAAAATAGTATGTGAAGCAAAACTAAATCCTTCTATTCTGCACAGAGTAAGCACACAACTAATAAATAGAAACCCCCTAATTGACCTTTCAGGCCCAGGAAACAATCACCATCTTCTTCCCTGCAATTATCCTGCCCCATTATTTGATGTATCATTTCTAGAATGTTTATTTTACTTAGTCCAGATATCAGAGAATTGAGGAGTGCAGGTTCTGTACAATATTTCCAAGATCTGCAATGATATAAAGGAGCTTTGTAAATGCTCAAATTATAAAAAGCAAAGTTCAGAATAAATGCAGTTTATACAGTATGAGCTGCCGTGCTTGCAAGCAAAACCATTTCATTGACTTTGTTAATCTGCCTGCCTGGAGGTGGTACACGCAAAGCTGTGTGTGACATTACAGGAAGTGACAGCTGAGCAGCATAGGAATAAATAACATTGACTATGGCAGCCCACCCAGGAAATGCTACATCCGCGTGTTTGCATTTGGTTCAGGTCTTCGTGAATTATTAACCACACGCAAAATTAACTTCACATTGAGAAGACTGAACTGAATGCCCTGCACTAGATACACAGTACCGGTCTGAAATAAAACATTTTACCTCCAAAGTTAAAGTGATATTAAAGTCAAAAGGTTTTTAAGCTCTTTCAAATGCTGATGAAATGACATGCTGCTTCTTGATGTATAAAAGTTTTAGCTTCCTGCAGAGTCATCTGGTCCCCTGAGCACTGGCCCTGATATCCTGTTTAAGGGTGGCTCCTTTCCCTTACAGGGTACTATGTAGGCACCCTGTGTGATACCGTGTTTCCTCGAAAATAAGACACTGTCTTATATTTCCCCCCCCCGCAAAAAAACACATTAGGTCTTATTTTTGGGGGATGTCTTACAACAACACACTAGGTCTTATTTTCGGGGATGTCTTTTTTAATGTGCAACAGAATGAAAAAATACTGTCACACACAGTGTCACAGTACCTGCAGGCTGCAGCTGTCCTGGAGCTCTCCTCTCTGATGCCGTCCAGGGAGCCACCTCGTTGCACGGACCTCCAGTCAGAAGTTCCCTATCCTCACCTGACCTCACTCCGACCCCACTGGCCATTCCGCGCTGTGCCGCTGCCTGCTGGGAAATTTAGCTTTCTACTTGGCGGCAGCACTCTAAGCAAACGCCGAGGCACCCCCACAATCAACGCCCCAGGGCTTGTGGGGAAGAAGCCCATGTCTTCATCGGCACGGGGACAAGGTGCTTTTCCAAGGACAACCCTGGAAAAGCTGCCTCCCAGTGCTGAGAGCATGTGGCCTGGTATAGCGGGGGAGGGGGTGGGCGCTCGCTTACCCCCCCCCTTTTCTGCCCTGCCAGGCCTGTGCTCGGATCAAGGCTTGTTGGGAATTTTAGGGGGAACCCTCCATCTTTTTTTCCCCATTTTTGGGGTCCGGGTTCCTCCTTAAAATTCCTACCAGACCTTAAGGGCCTGGTATGACTTTGAGGGGGAACCCCACACACTTTTTTTTGTTTTTTCAAATGGGTCCCTCCTAACATTCTTAGGGGACCACACACTTTTTTTTCCCCTTTATAAAAGTGTTTTTTTTTCATTGATTCATGTCCCCCGGGGCAGTACCCGAATCCCCATACCTTTTTATGGTCAATAACTTGCATATATAATGCTTCAAGATGGGGACATTTGATTTTCAAAGTTCGGGTCCCATAGACTTTCATTGAGTTTGAGTTCGATTTCGAACTTTTTTCATGTTCTAACCGAACTGAACTCGGGTGTGTTTGGCCCATCACTACAGATAAGTACTAAAAAAAATACACTACATTACAAAATGTTTGTAAAGGAGTATTTAGGGGCCATTGCAGGTGCTCTTGAAACATAGCAGGATCAGACAGCCGAACTGGGTCCTGCAATTACTTTGGGTGAACTGCTACAACAGAGAAGGGGAGATATGGTTTGCAATCAGTGCCGATGCTAGTGCAAGGCAGCACAAGCGGCCACCTGAGGGCACTGTTGGGAGGGACGGAGAAATGGTAGCACCATCCCTGCAGATAACTGTGCCCGCCCTGTTCTCCTCGCTGCAGACTCACAGACTGTCATCGGTTTCTCCTTACAGGCTGTAATCGGCTGCAGTTATCTGTGTCAGAGGGGACAGATAGCCGATTACAGCCTGTAAGGAGGAACCACTGACAGACTGTGAGTTTCCTTCCCCCGTGCCACCTACTCCCCCCTCCGCCCCCCTGCGTTGCGCTCTTGCTGTCAACTGTGATTGTCTCCAATCCAACAACTGGCAGCAATTGTCAGCCTGCTATTGGCTCTTTTAAATTGCATTAACAGGCTGGCTATTGCACCCGCCCACTGCAATAAAACTAAAATTAAAAATACAAACAAATTTAAAAAAGTGAAATAAATCAAATGTAAAATGCAAAAAAATAAAGTTAAATAAACTAAAATTAAAAATACAATTTAAAAAAAAAAAGTTTACAAAAAAAGAAAAGGTTCAATAAACTAAAATTAAAAATCCCCCCAAAAATGTAAGTCCCCAGCCCCCGCAAACGCACACATTAAAAAAAAAAGGATGGAAGATGGTATGGATGACATGGCTGTGTTGGTGGAGCTGCGATTCAGGTAAGGGGGGGTTGCAATTTGACCATGTTACACCCTAGCAATGTGGTCCAGGCTAGTTAGGCAGCCAACTAAGGGCGCGGGGGGGGGAGTGCAAAAATCCTCCACTGGCGTAGTCAAAAATCCTTGCACCGGCCCTGTGTGCAATGCAGCATGCCAAAGTGGACACTTGATATCAATTAATGATTATTGAAAGAGACAGTGGTTATAAAGACTGGACTTTGTGGTTTAACGCTGGGGGCAACACTAGTCTGCAGAAACTGTACAGCAGAAACTGAGATAAAGACAAATGATGGTACTTACAGGAACTCTGTTCAAAAATACATTCCGTTTTCATTTTTAGTAAGACCCCATTCACACCTAGGGGCATAAAACTGTGCGAGTAATGAGCTTCTTTTCTGCCAGATTTGAGCATTATTGTCCCCATAGAGTCCAATAAAAACACCTTAAAGCGGCACCAGCATCTCAAACAGTACACATTGTACACATCAGTTTGTGTACCAGTTACTCTGGCAGCACAAAATGATAACTGAACAATGTAAGCACAGTCTTTTTGTCTTACCAGGCTACCTTTAGACATTCCAGATAGATCCAGCAACCGAACTCCCAGGAGGAGGTGTAGCACAGTCTACTGAGGGGTCTGCCTGCAAAAGTGATAATATATTGTCATGTTCTTTGCCCTGCATGCTCTGATTGTTGCTTTGAACAGTTTATTGATAGATCTGCATAGGAAACAGACATCATGTTGTCATCAGAAGCACATTTTTGTTATGATTTCACAACAATAATAATCAATAATAATAAAGTACATGGCTAATGATAAAATGAGTGCAGCTTGTATGAAAACATAGAATTATTTACTTGTGCAAAGCAGTCATGACTTCAAAACACAATTTTTTCTATAGTTAATGGCTGCTCTTAGTAAGAATTTATTTTGTTGGGACAATGCACTTTGATGTGAAAGCGAATCTTTACTATGGCCGCACAAGACATTGACAGGTTTAAGCTGTCATTATAGCATCCTTGCCTGGGCTCCCACTTTACCCCAAACCTCCTCCAGAGTCCCAGGAAATAGCCGGTACTTCTGTTTAAAGGGGAACCTGTGACAACCCCTCCACATTTCCCACAGGACTTGGTGTCTGAGTGGCCAATCACCAGGCTTTAGAGTTGTCCCATGAGGTCAGGGGGTAACCATAGACTGCTCTGTGTAACCTTTGATTTTCTTAGAAACTTGAAGCTCACAGAAGAGTTTCTGGGGGCAATGGATCATAGCAACTGAGACAGGAAGGTAAGTACAGAATGTTTACTAAGCCTCCTGTAAAGCAAACCTGTTGCTTTGTCTATTGTGGGTAAAGTGCAGGCTCACTTTCAGAATTAGTATTTGGTAATGTATCAATGAGCAGAGAAACACTACAGCAATATGGACTCCATAAATCAAATTTATGCTTTTATTGATGTTGTTAATTCCCAGAAAGTGTCTTGACCTAAACTTTGAATTGTCTTTGTAGTTGACATCTGCTCTTCACATGTGTTCCTTTGCAACTGTATTATTTCAACAGAAAACCCCTTTGAATTCATGGTTTTACATGAGATGGCTAATAATATTCATATAAAGGAAATACATTGGCCATCAAACGGCTACACAGGACTAAATAGCTTACATTTACACTAATTGAGCATATACCACAACTTTAAATAGTCAAATAGAGGTATATAACTGAAAGCTTCAGATATCCTATTCGGCTACTAATATTCCTCTAGTCCTCAACAAATCCTAAAGCTGCAGTACATAAATACTGTATACAATATAGAATACAAATACAATTCATTTTTAAAGAGAAGCTTTCTCATATAGTAGTTTTAACTTATTTAGGGGCCCTTTACTGAGTGATGTAGGGATGAACACATTTGGAGGGGGTTATGCAGTGATGTGCTGCAAACAAAGGGCTGCTTTTGTTGTGTCAGCAACAAGTGCACGCTGCAAACCCCAAAAACAAAAAAGGCGATATAAAAATAAAATAGAAAAAAATATACCCACACCCAAAAAATTAACCTGGAAACATTAAATGCCAACTTTTTTTTTAATACCAAGTAGAAATAAAAAGATAGAGAGAGAGAATTAACCCCCATCAACCCCGCCCCCCCAAAAAAAAAAACAATAAAAAGCATAAATAAAATATTGCAAAATAATAAAAATTGCATCGGTTAAACAGTAGCTACAGTTGTTACTGACACACTCAAAAAGGTAGTGCTAAAAAGGATTGGGGGGGTCTCGGCACTGTAAATGCAGTATACTAAACTATATGACTATATAGCAATTAACTCTCTCTACACAGACTGTCAGCTCTACTGGAACTACTCCAACACACACTGACAACTAACTGCTGGTAATCCACCTTTTTATAGTGAGGGGGCTTACACATAACATAGTCCTCTTTCTTGGCCTTTCTAAGCCAGCTGACCTAAGGCCATGCACATTATGTTACAAAGAACATGGTCTGGTGAATTCCTGCATTAGTTTGCTGGGTTTGCAAACCTTCATCGTGCAGTATATGCCACAAACCCATCGTAGCGCTGACCTCAAATCTCAACCCTATTGAGGTGTGGATGATTGATGCTACACCAGTTACATCAATCACATGATACCAAGTGGTGACTTCCTGTATGGGTTTATTTAGTCATCCAGTCATTTTGTTGCTCATAGAAGATCTCATCTGCAGCGAGAGGCATTACTTTTTTGTCATGTTAAACTATAACACTTTAAAAAATATATATTTTAGATTTGTTTTAGGTCTATATGTTTTTTGAACTATTATGTTATGTTTTATTTATATTGAGTTATATAAATTTGTAATATATACTGTAAGGGTATACAATCAGAGACAGGATATATACATTCTGCATATCCTACCTTTGTTTGTGTTTTGAACTGAATGGTATGATAAGGGATTAGTCATAAGTGTGAATAATGTGCTTTGTTCTGTGTGTGCATTTTAGCTTGAGCTATAGAGGTCTGTAACAACAGAATTTTTCATCAGGCTGTACATCATTGAGATACACATGGAAAAGGAGCCTTGAGCTCCATGGCACAATATTAATATACCATTATATGTTTATATGTTTACCTAAGTTAAAAAATATATATTTTTTGTTTAGTCCTGACCAGAAAACTGAGAAAAAAACAAACAAAGTCACCATACATTTCCCTTAAAAATTACACAATCGAAAAATGTTCTATGCGTTTTTCCTCTAACATTGCACATCATATCAGCTGTACATTGTAAAAAAATTATAGCACACATGAGAGATCCAAGATGCAACTGCACAGACGAATATTCAGTGATAGGAAATTACAAAATTAAAATGAAAAGCCCCAGGGATAAACCAAGTAGAGACATATATTTAGGCTTCAACCTACAAATGTAAAATAGAATATACAACCACAGCAGGTTTACAATATTGAATTCAGTCATGGGTGAAATACATACACCAACATGTCACATTTTCCTAATGTATGGATGCAGTAAACCTGGAACAGAGCTCTCTATAAATGTATTACCTGTCTCTCTGGCAAAACAATATGTAAAAATTATAGAGCACAACTGGGTTGGGGGGAAGGAGAGTTATAGAGAACAAAAATATGCTACCATAGCTTCTGGATTCATACATGTTAGATAGATAGATAGATAGATAGATAGATAGATAGATAGATAGATAGATAGATAGATACGATAGATAGATAGATAGATACAGTAGATAGATAGATACAGTAGATTAGATAGATAGATAGATAGATAGATAGATAGATAGATAGATAGATAGATAGATACTATGTACAGCTGGTTCAGGGGATTCTTTGCACAAGACAGTGTTAAATTAAGTTAATTTGATCAAATAAAAAATATTTTGATAAAACTGTTTTGAACGATATTAGCAGAATTAACTTCAAAAAGATAGAATATTCATATGTGATCAGTCATTGAATGGTTGAAGGATAACCAAGGCAAAGGTGGGTAAGGCATAGTGTAGTTCCCCAAAGCAACCAATTTGATTTCAGTTTACTGTACTCAGATCTGTTAAAGGGAGTTGTCACAATGAAAAGAATGTGTTGAAAAATAATGTTCCTAAGGACCTTGTGACTAAGGAAAGTGGGTGATAAGTGGTGTCAATGGTCAAACTATTGATCAAATTAATATCATTCCATTGGGACAAAGAAGGATTTGTGTATTCTGTCTTGTTTTCCATTACCTGTAATATTTGGATCACAGTTAAGCTGAAAAACTATTTTATTAATTTCTCACATATTTTCCTTGACCAAGAAGCACTTTATTAAATTCCCTCAACTGCCTTTTGCTAACATTGAAGGTGTTTTTAAACATTACCTGTAGATTTGTTCAATATCCAC
This sequence comes from Nanorana parkeri, assembly GCF_000935625.1. NCBI lineage: Eukaryota > Metazoa > Chordata > Amphibia > Anura > Dicroglossidae > Nanorana > Nanorana parkeri. The sequence goes on along the minus strand of NW_017306302.1, from coordinate 1,381,451 downwards.
TTCAATACCCTTTTTAACCCATTGATCATTAGAAGCCAGAGGCATATCCAGTGGTGGATCTAGGAGGGGGGCAAACTGGGATTTGTAGTCCTCTATACAGTGGCAAAAATACCTTGGTCCCAGCGGTTGCAGCTGCGACCGGGCTCTAGCATTCCTCCACTTGGGGGGGTCCCTAACAAGAAGAAGGGGACCCCGGTAACCAGCAATGTCCGTGAGTCTGGGTGCCCCTCCCGATAACAGACTCTGGATCTGTCCCCAGGCATATCTGTGGTATCTGTGGTAAATGGCACCTATGGCAATTGCTGAAATAGTGACACCCCAGTTTTGGCTCACCAAGACACACATACAAAGTGGAGCTGATGGGCCGGAAGCATAGGAACAGTTGTCATCAGTCAGAACCCTGCATAGGAAGTGAGTAGCATAACTTCCTCTGCCCCAACTGTGGCCCTAAAATGATTGCTCTCTAATATGTGCGGCACAATAGGCGGACTAGTCGTTTTTGCATGTAGGCGCACCTGACCCATGTTTGCATGTGTATATGGGGAGGGGGGGCAGGGGACTTAAAAACATTTTTTTGTTATTTTACATTTTTTATTTATGACTATTTTTTATGCTTCTTTATTTTTTTATGTTTGAAATTTTGTTAAACTTTTTTTTTACACTTAACTTTAATGCTATCACATAGGGGGCTAAGAAACCCCCTCTGTGATAGCCAATTCCCATAACAGGTCCTCTTTATGAGGACATCAGGGGTCTCCAAGACCCCTAATGTCACCTAGGGACCCCCAGAGAAGCTGATGAAGCAGAGATCTGATTCAGCAGCTTCTCACCGGGCATCTGTTGCCGGGGAGTGACACTAAATGCGGAAGAGATATCATTTACATCACTTCCTGCATTCGGGGACCGGAGAGGAGATCAAAGGGAGATTGTGTACTGATCTTCCTGTGATCTTCACTGAGAGCGTCGCCGTGCCTGTCCTAGCCGCACCGGGCACACAACGGATCTTGGGACCGGCAGCAGTGGTGGGGGGGCACACCTCTAGAGATGCCCTCCCGCTTCTATAAGGCTCCTGTCCGGCCATTCATGAATGGCCGGACAGGAGCCTTATGGCCTGTCTCAGGCAGGTACCATCAATGCTAGAATACCTGGAATTAACCAGATAAATGCCAGCTATAATTCAGCCAGATTGTCTACAGCTCTGGCAACACTACATTTCTAGTAGCCACCCCACAGAAGGTGGTGGGGGCTGCAAAGGGATATGCTGCATTCCAGAAAACACAAAGCTAAACAGATGAAATATGAATGAAATGATGAAATTAAAGTGACACTAAACTCAGAAATTGAGTCTTGAAAATGCATTCAAGTACCCCAACTATTTACAAAAATGTAAAATATGTAAAATATCTTATTTGTGTATCACTCGGCTGAAGACCCTCAAATCATCTCTGAATTGGTGCTGACACTGTCCTTCCTTCTGGAGGGTGGCTACTTTCCCATGGTTCCTATGTGTGTTGTAAAGTAGCCACCGGTCTAATACACAAAGTGATACACAAATAAAATACATTTTGTTAATAGTTAAGGTACTTGAATGCATTTTTAAGATTCAACTCCTGAGTTTAGTGTCACTTTAATATAGACACTGTCTGTTGTTTTTTGTAAATTAATATTATTTGTATTGATTCACAGTATTCAGGTTTTTTTAGCGTAGTGCAATATTTATAATCCTGTGTCATTTACTGCCAGTAAGGCAGCACAGTTATGCTTTTTTTTAACTTTTGCTATCAGTTAATCTGAGGCCATATTTTTTGAATGCATAGCTTCTTGACATAGATGCAACCTCATACTGCATGATTTCTTAATGTGAAACCCTCATCTGAGGCTGTATCCTCTTGGTGAGTTCAGATGGAAGGTGTTTATGTTTGGGGTGTATAAGGTTACCTTTGAACCGTTAGCATGATTTAAAATTCAATTATCGCTGAGTGGAAATTAAAACAACTTTCCCTTTGAAGGCGATTTAGGATCAGTGAAGGCGATTTAGATCAGGATCTTGCTCTTTATTGAAATCAAAATAAAATATTTTCTATGGCAGAGCTGGCTATGGTTTTTAATGGCAGAGCTGTCTGTGTTTCTGTTTTTGTATAGAACAACCCTAGAAATGCCTATTGCCGTTTGTATGATTGGCTCACTACTTTCCAGCAACATGGCAACAAATCATGTAAATATAGCAGACAGACTTTCAAAATTAGAATTCAGGAAGTATGAAGTTACAGGACTGGCTTGGAAATGTAGACATTTGTAGGGTAGCCACTAAGATTTCAGCCATATAGGGAGTGCGTTGTTTTCAATGAGTTGACCGACTAAGCGGGGCTGGTTTACTAAATAAATAAAGACTGTTCACTTTGCAAAGTGTATTTTCAAATTGCAAAGTGAATGTTCACTTAGTGAATGATCTGAAGCTGTGTTCCCTTCAATCATTTAATCTTGCCTGTCACAAGATTTTAACGTGAAGATTTGTTCAAAGGTGCATTTAAATAAACGATTAATGAAGAAAAAAAACTGGTGGATGGATCACTTCTAAATGCGGCAACTACAATGTGCATTTGAATAAACACTTAATGGGAAACACGAGTGAATGAAACACATCTACATATAGCAACCAAAAGAAAACTGAAATAAGTGCCGTGAAGGCAGTGATATACAATTGTTGCAAGGTGTACTTACAAGTGAATGAGTGTAACAAAAAAAACAACCGCTAATCAAACTAGCGACTAAATAATAATTTCTTTCAAGTGAAATCAACAAATTCATCAACCTATTGACCAAAAAAATGTATTAATAAAATATGAAAATATATGAAAAGAAGGAAAAAAACTTTTCCATGGGATTGCACTCCACCTATGTGAGGCTGTGAAACCCCCAACAGTCCTGCTAGTGGTAAGTATCTGTCCCGATGGTCTGGATCAGACTGAAATAACAAACCTCCCAAGTGTTTCAGAAGAAAAAAATCAGTTCAAATGAAAATCTTCAAAGCTCCGGTAATAGAAACCTTTCACGTCCTTTGACCATTCGGTGTCCAGACTGGATCAAGGCTCCATTTACATGTAAGACACAAAGATCTCCATGAAGTGGTAAAAAGATTTATTGGATAAAACAATAAGTAGGGACTTACATATAAGGAATGAAGCGGCCGGCCTGCAGAAGATCAAAATCAGCTCCTATCTCCTCAAGACATACACCCGGTCTCATCTAGCCCCGCCCTGACGCGTTTCATCATACGACGTCCTCGGAGGGTAGCAGGTATGATACGACGTCCTCAGAGGGTAGCAGGTGCATTCAGGTACCCCAACTATTTACAAAAATGTAAAATATCTTATTTGTGTATCACTGCTTTAAAATGTGTACACCTTACTCATTCAAACATATGGAAGAAAAAAGCCTGTTTTTTATTTTAAATTTTCTCTTGCATATTCAAAGTGGACACATCTTCACCTTCATTACTAAGCTAAGAGTACAAACATTTTCCAAACATAACTCTACTCCTTTAAGAAATTTACACTACTGTGTAGCATTGTAAAGCAGGGAGCAGAGCCTGAGTATTGAGAAAAAATGGCTGCCCCATGTACATAAAACCTAAAATAGAGATGAAGATAAAATGTTAACACGTATTGCTAAAAGTATTTACAAAGCTGATCTCTTCTGATGCTTACCTAAATAAAGATTGCACATTCCTGGAAAAAAATGACAGTAGTTGAGATAAATGCAGAACGGTCCATATTACTCATCTCTCTGTCTGATCTCCAATCATCAAACAAAACATTTTGCAGTTTATAAGACAAGACAGGACAGGATCAGGAATATTTCCAGGGTAAACTAAACATGTACGGCTGCAGGATGTAAGAGGAATGAATAAGAGACATTATCCATACAATTCTTATTTTAGAAATGAAATAGCTTCCTGTAAAGAATCTGGGTCTCATGTCATGAAAAGATAAAAAAGATATAACACCTGTCTTGTAAACTGTAAATTAATAACGTACAGTATGACATTTGCTAAACAAAGGACTAATTTCCCTAGCATAGTGAATGGTTAAACCTGCAGTCAGTTTTAATTCGATTTGCCATATGTGTCACATTGGGGAGATGTCCTTTCATTTCCTGTCCTGCAAACACACCAGAAATGTAGAGGAAAATCTCTCTATAGTAAAGGAAATAATCTTTCTAACTGTTGTCATCATTGGAAGACTTCTAGGGATGAGCTAAGGTTTGGACCAAACCTGGTCTGAAGCTGAGCTCCTCTAAACATGGAAGGAGCTCCTCCAAAACCAGAAGGAAACTCCTTCTGTTGCTACCCCATCAGCAGTGGCCGGGATTTCTCTGCCTGCAGCTGCAAGTAAGCTAAGAGGCGGGAGGTATGGCAATATTAGGTTAATTAAATTTACCTAATATGGCCATGTGGACATATAAGGTAATGACATCTGTACAAGCTTTATGGTCAGCTGTGGGGCAGGGAATGCCCCGACTGCAGCTGATTGGGTGGGTGGCCCATGTAGCTCCAGTCCAAACCTGAGGTCATCTCTACTCCATTCCTATGTCAGTGACAACTCAAGGTTTTGGATTTCCCTCACCTTTAGCCCAGGTGCTAATTATCACTAGGACATCCCTGGTATTTACTTGCAATTCTGATAGCTCTAGCACTCTGTTGGTGAAATGCACTTGAGTTTTTTGGCTTTGCACACCTGCTGTACCCATTATAAGCGGTCTTACTAAGCTTGCTGGGTTCCTAGTTACACAAGACAAGGAGCTGGAAAACACATAGGTGGACAGGAATGCCTGAAACTCCCCAGGTGGACAAGAATTGTGATTTATGACAAGGAGATTTCACTTATCCAAAACATATAAGAAACCAGGAGCTGACTCAACTCACCAGCCTCTACCTGTAATTAAAATATCACTTTGAATGGAATAATCCTTTATGAATGTCATGGATTTCCTTGTAATTGGCTTATAATGTGATCCAGTCATCATGTAAGGCATAATAAACAAATTATTAAATTATAATAATGAAATACTTTTTTTAACAAATACAAACACATTAAATAAATCAGAGTGCTTATATCATGTCAATTCATTTGCAATTCAGGGTTTAAAATGGTGGAATTGAGAGGCCTGGTGACATTGTAAAAAAAGCCTCTGATGCTCTGACAATACCAGAAAAGCTAAATGTCAGAACAACCTGTCCCTGAAATCAGAGCGATAACTAAATCTACCTGTTATATTAATTAAAAACAAACCAGTACTATCTCAATGAATGTCACTAAGGCCAGCTTGTATAAACATATTTAAGTGATGTCAGATCACAGATTATGTTAACACTCATAAATATTGCAATCTAGTGGATGTATTTCCTATTTATTTTGAAAAGCTCTTCAAAGGCACACAAATACCAGCTGGGAAAATACTATAACCAAAATTAAAAAGGAGAAGCTGTTACTTCATTGTTTTGATACTTTTTATTAAATGCAAATGTAATTGAATACTTAACCTTTCCCAGCGTGGAAACGGACAATGCACATTAACCCCCATGGCCACAATGCTTTATGTCCTCTGGTTCCATAAGGTACAGAAGAGCACCAGTGCATGATGCTTGGAAAGATGGTCCTGTTTATTTGCCCCCCCATACCCTGAACACACACATCTATTGATGTAGGATCTGCAGACTGGCATCAACATGGCAGAGGATCTGCACTTTTGTGCCTCTTATGCTGTGGTAATAAACTATATGGCCAAATATATATGGACACCCCTTCAAATTATTCAGTTAAGGAGCATAAAGCCAGGTCCATAAACACATGGTTTGACAAATTTGGTGTGGAAGAACTCTAGCCATAGAGAACTATGGCCTAACCTTTTTTTTGCCCATAGTTCTCTTCAGGGTCACGGGAGGACATATACTAATGTTCTCCAGTGACCCACAACTCAGTATATAGTGGGCTATTGCCTGCTATATGCTGAGAGCGCAGAGCTGCGCCACAGCCGGAATGGGTCCCGACAATACTATTGCGATCTCTAGAGGTAGAGCCAGCTATGCCCGTGCCCTCCCCCATCCGTTCCTACAGTCAACGCTGGAGAAACGGAGAGGGGAGGAGGGAATCCCTGCAGGGAGCAATGACTGACAGTCATCACTATCTCCAGGGAGAGGATCAGCAACTCATTGATCGGCGGTATGTGTTTATTGAGTTACCGATCAATAGAGCTGACCTGTGACAGCTTCAGTGTCACAGGTTGGCTTGAATTATGGGGATGAGTGTATAATTGTGAGCCAGGTCTTCTACTTCAACACCTGTCCTCGCAAATGCTCTTTTGGCTAAATGGGCGACAAATTCCCACGTGGAAAGAGTAGTGAAGACTATTGTGGCCACAAAGGGTGGCACACTTCCTATTATTGCACATAGGTTTAAAATAGGATTTCCAGCAAGCCAATTTAGTTTTGATGGTCAGGGGTCTACTGGTCAGGGGTCTACTGGTCAGTGGTCTACAAACTTTTAGTCATGTAGTGTTCCAGACAATATGACATACTTGATGTGTTGAGCTTGTGTATTTTAAAGGGCAACAGGGGCATATACTGTATACAGTATACCTTTTTAAAGTAACCCAGTAAACAGTATCAGAGTTGTGGATTGAGTTTGCTGTTAAAGTGAATATTTTTTTTGCTACCCGAACACACCTGAGCTAGGTTCGAGTTCGAACTTTAGAACATGAAAAAAGTTTGAACCCGAACTTCAAAACTCAATGCATGCAGGGGGGCTTATTCACATCGGGTACCCCTTTAATAAAGGGGCACCCAGATGCGCCCCCTTCCCTTGTGAATGAGTAAGGGGTACCCCTTACCAATTCACTAAGGGGTTAAACAAAAGATAGATAAAAAGTACAGACTTTTAGGGAAAATCCTTTAAGTAAAATAAAAATGCAACAAAGGATTTTTACAATTTCTTTATTGCGGGTCGCTCGGCTGGCGAAAAGCTCGCCGAACGCCCTGATAGTTTGTGTGTTCACCGAACACACGAACTAGCGATGTTCGAGTTGGACCCTTGTTCAACTTGAACATCGAGCTCATCACTACTCCAGAGTTACTCTTACCAAAGTTAAATAATTGATAGCAATCAATCCCAAAATATTGCACATTGCATTGCACAACAGATTTCTACAGATGAAAAGAAAAATCAGTACAAAAAATGTAATATTGCTGCTGTTTGTTATGGTAAGATATCATTCCCATTTGAATTGATTTGTAATAGATAACCTATTTCACTCAATATTTAGGGTATGCAATGCCTAGTGTGTTAATTACTTGGGTGCACTTGGTTGCCTAGTACATTGGCCAACGTCATGCAAATGCATCTTACATCAACAAGGTTTGACCACATAATGGTTTAGAAGTGGTGACATTGCTGTCTGTGATTCTAAATGCGTTCAGCTCCACAGCTCCAAAGCCACCATGCAGACAACACATCATAGGCAGACAATTAAAGACAATCAGGGTTATTTACAAAAGGGTAAAGAGTTTGGAGAAGTGAACAATCTAGGCCAACATAGCTGATTTGGATAGTGAGCTGAATTGGAGAATGTTTCCAAATCAGCTATGTTGGCCTAGATTTTTCCCTTTTCCTGCCTTCTCGAAACTCTTCACACTTTTGTGAATAACCCTGAATAACTTCCCCAAAATTCTCAAAAAATATTTTTGGCCAAGAACCAAAAAAAATATAATGTATTGCATGTTTCCATTCCAAAGATATGATGGCTGCACCAGTTTTCATTTTCAAGCTAAAAACATTGTCAGCAAGGACAAAAGACTATAAAGCATAAATAATGTTGCTTTCCTTTGATTCACAGGATTACAAAAAAATTACTGAAAAAAGAAAACTATTACAGCGACTTCATCTTAGGAATTGTGAGCTTCAATAAACTACATTTTTATTTTTGGGTTTAGATAGGCATTCAAGTGTTAGACTGCAGCGCCACTGATTATTGTCCCTATACCTGAAAGCCTCACAGTCACTTTTTGCAAAAAGTGTATTTAACAAATTCCAGAATAGATGAGCAGCATCTCACTATGTCCCACATTAGACCTCCACCAGACCCCTTTTGCATAACGTTTACTAGAGCCTTCCTTAAAATTAATTATATACCACCAACACATACTTAATCTTCAAGTGTAACACATGTCACTAGTACCTAGGCTGCCTATTCATCCTTGCAGACTCCATATGTATCCAAAAGCAAATATAACTGACAGTAAAGATAAAACAAAACTGATGGACTGGATATTGCTGACAAAGTAATTAAATTGCACTTTAAAAGAAGTGACTTGATCAGAGCATATAACCAGCTAGATTAACTCCCATCACATGTACAGTATGTTAGTTCCTGCATATGTACAATTGGTCTGTCATGTGATGAGAGTTGACCTACATGGTTATATGGTCCGATCAAGTCAGTTCTCTGAAAGTATAATTTATTTACATTTTATTTATCCTCTACTCACAGCAATTACACCCGATGCTGTAGCAGCACCAGGGCAAACAGGAGATCCTAAGCCTCCTCTAAGTGGGAGTTTAAAGTGGACCTTTACCCATATCTTTAAAGTAACAACAAACATATCTTTAGAAATGTTTAGTAATGACAATCTATAAACACATACTTCTAGATAATTTCCGGCTTTGTATTCTTTGCATACCTTATTTCTCTTATTTCTCTTTTCATCCCTAGTTTACTGACAGTGGCCATGTTTACTAAGGGCAGATTACTATCTCTCCTTTTAATTCCTGGATTTCTGGCACATTTAACTCTTTACCCCAGCCTGTCCGTCTATCTCCCACTCTGACTGCCTTTAGGAGATCCCTTTCCGCCAATGCAGCAGTGCCGTCCGTCCGTTTTTTTACAACGGGCGGACGGCAAGTGGTTAAGGAAGCCTATCTCACCTCAACATAACCACTGAACCATCACTTTCTCATACAATTAATTCCCACACAGCTACCTCCTCATGTATCACTTGCCCCTCCCTTTTAGATTGTAAGCCCTCAGGGGCAGGGCCTTCCTTACCATCTTGTCTTGAATTGTATTGTGATTGTAATGTCTTCCTTATATTGTAAAGCGCTGCGCAAACTGTTGGCGCTATATAAATCCTGTATAATAATAATAATGTGACTACACATGTTACTATGCACATTATCTCAGGGGAAGAAAATGCCTTTCCCTGAGATCTCATGAGATTACAGATGAGATTTCCCATCAATGCTCTGCTGATGACAAGGCAATCCCAGTATGCATTGCTTTGGCAAACTGAAGTCGTTCTGCCCTTTTAAAGCAGGAAGTGAATGCTCTGCAAGTGCAAGTATTTCAAAATCACAGCATTTTACACCTGACATGTCTATGTTATTAACAATCATCATACATAGAGGGATGCAATGGTTAAATTAGATTTTTGAGTGTAAAGGTCCGCTTTAAGTCCCTGAGTTTGTGACTCTTTAGTGCCTTAAACCAGAAGGGCCTTAAAGAGATAAGGGGTACTCCTTCCTAGTAACACCTTACCCTAAGGGTAAAATACACTTTCTGCAAACAATGAAATGCAGGTCCACAATTGAATACAGATTGACTTTTTAATCAAGAACCTGATAGGAGGTAGGACAGATGGTAGAATACCCCAAAGCATGATGGCCCAAAAGCTTCTCAGACTAAAAGTCACTGGGTGGGTCTCAGCATCCAGAAGCAGTACATATAATTGCTTCTGAAGCATTTTATCTCCACAAAACTGGGGCATTAAACAAGGCACACAGTCTGCTAAGGGGAGGGATTCCCAAGGACCATTTCAGGACAGGACTCGACTGTATTGTCAAAGCCTGGTCCAAACCCCAGCGACAAACTTACCAGGGATTTGGTAGCTGACAAGACAGGTAAGACATTCGTGATCACACCCCTGATGTTTACTGAACCCCCACCCCTGTTTCTGTTTACTGATAAAACATTGTCATTTCCAAAAAACTATGAAGCTCATGGCTCCAGTTTCTCACTGCAGGTCAAGTCTTGAGTGGAACATGTTATTTCAAGGACATTAAAAAAAGGAATCTGAGATATACCAATAGTATTGGTGCCAGGAAAATAATGGCACCAAGGACTCTGGAACCTCCTTCACACAGTGATTGTCAGATAAATAGAAATACAGGAAGCCAAGAACATCTTACAAGAGAAGCCAAACAAATTACAAATACCTGCAAACAGCAGGGGAGGAAATACAGATCCCTACAGTGTGGATGAAAATGATGATGATACAAATAAGGAAAATAAAACAGATGTGTGGTTATAGAAAAAAAAATACAGAACATCTTACACGTAGATCCGATGATAATCCTGTATTGGGTAAAACTCTATGGAAAGTGAGTACCAAGCAACATGGAAAACAAAATGCAATCACAACTCTAACCATGATAGGTGACCACATGTAAGTTATAACTACTGAACTTCAAATTTGCTGCTGGGAATATGAAAGTCAGCAGTTCTCTGCACCACAAATCTGGGATTTCTTACAGCAAATCAATAGAGATGAAATAGTGAGTACAGCTTAACATAATAATATTAAAAACTGTGAACATATAAAAGATTAGGGCTGTATAAACTATGTCGGTGGTCTGGACTGTATTGGTGGTCTGGTTTCTAGCTGTATTAATGAAGGACTGTCAGCCACTGCATATAAAATAGAGACTTAATTTTTACTATCTTAATGTAGTTATATATATATATATATATATATATATATATATATATATTTATATATATGTATTATATGCTTGCTACATTTTATTTTTTTGTTCCTGTGCTATTTATGTGTATGAAAAAAATCATCTGAAATCAGTTAACTGCATTCAGTGTAAACCAAAACAAAAGCATTAGCATTCAGCAAAGAAGACCCTTGCCATCTACAGTATGTGTAAGCGGCGGTCTCTCTGCTGTGGTCTGACATATTCTCCACTTGAATCAGAGCTATAGTTGTTTAATCAGCAAATGTATGTTTGCTCCCAACATGTTTGAATTTAGTTTGAATAAAATTAATAATTTATATTGTTGTTTATACCCCTATTAGAGAGATGTCCCATCCCTTAAACCAGAAATACCAGGCATTTCACAAAGCCTCATTGGGTGACATTCATGAAGGATGAACATGGGGAAGGTAAGTATCAGCCCTCTGCAGAGGATGCAGAGGGCTATCAATTGAACTTGTTCCTTTACTTTGAGCGAGCGGGTCCTCTTTAAAGATTAAGAACTTCTTGGATAACAATTAAAGTGTTTTGTTATATCGATAAGTGCAAAAGAAATGCTTGTTGATACTTCCAAAAATCTTATCAGCTGATGACTGTTATCAGCTATCTCTGGAGGACTACAGAATCCATCATTTCTAAGGAGAGCAGAAAGTTTTTGTGGCCCTGTCCTAGGGTGACAATGCTGCTTGTTCTTAGATTCAGGATGGTCAGGAAGTGTTGTCATCTTAGGACAGGAAGTGTGTTAATGGCAGGATCAGAAGGTAGAAATAAAGGAAACATCTAAGAACCAGTAAGCTGCAATATTTTCTTTTCTTGAGTTTTGATACAGAGGATATATGCTAATCCTGGACATGGTTTTTTTTATTTGGTACTGTTGATTTTAACACTACTTATTGCGGTATCAATTAGACATGTGCACCAGCAAAAAAATAGTTTTGTTTCGTTTCGTTTTGAAACAAAAACATTTTTAATGTTAGGAGAATGCCAATTCAAAAGCAAAGAAAAAAAAAAGCTTTATCCATTATTCTCCCTGCCCTGGATTAGAACCTGCGACCTTGACAATGGCAAACCAGTACTCTAACCACTACACTATTGCCTCTGAACTTTTAACCATAGTATCGTTGTAGAGGTAAAATGTTGTAGTAGGTGTTGTGGGAGAAAATGAAAGTTTGTGCTTGCTCTGCAGGGCCAGTGCTCGGATCAAGGGTCTGGTAGGACTGTTAGGGGGGACCCCACGTTTTTTCCCCCCATTTTTTGGGGCTGGGGTTCCCCTTTAAAATTCCTACCAGACCTGGTATGGATTTTGAGGGGAACACCATGCACTTTTTTTTGTGTTTTAACTGGGGGGGTCCCTCCTAACATTCCTACCAGACCTAAAGGGTCTGGTATGAATTGGGGGGGAACCTCACGCTTTTTTTTTCATCTTCTGCAGACTGTAAAAAAAAAATCATTTTTTTTTCTTATGTCATTTTGCTCAATGAAATTTGTCCAATAACAAATTTCGTTGCAGCAAAATTACATTAGGGGAAAAAAAATGAAATTTTGTTTTTTTTACAGTCTGCAGAAGATGAAAAAAAAAACCTGTGATGTTCCCCCCAATAACAAATTTCGTCCATAAAAGAATTTCGGCCGGACTACCGCTAACAAATTTTGGGAAATCGGGAATTCGGATTCGTTTGCATTCGTCTTAGCTGTAATTCGGAATTCGGATGCATCCGCATCGAATTTCGGAACAAACCGAATCGCACATGTCTAGTATTTCACGTCTCAACTACTGTTTTGATTACACAATACTTTGTACTATTTCTGCCATGAGAAATTAGAATAGTGTTCATTCATGAAATCTTAATGCTAGATCCTTTAAATAATGTCTATGAAGACAGTAACCACCATACATAGCTTGTGGAATTGCGGCATAGATTAAAAATGATCACTGTCTTTTTTAACAATCTGTGAACCCAGGTTCACACTGACTTAAAAGTTGATGCTTCCCAAGATTGATATTTTATTACAAACACAGTGAACAAAAATAGAAGACTGTGTTTTCTGTTGGTCTTGTTCAAGGACATTTAGATTGGATAAAGGATATATTATTTAATATTACTGGCACTAAGAATAACACTGTTAGGGAGTCATGAATTTATTTCTGTTTACTGATAAAACATTGTCATTTCTAAGAAACTATGAAGCTCATGGCTCCAGTTACTCAATGCAGGTCAAGTCTTGAGTGGACCATGTTATTTCAGGAATCAGAGATATACCAATAGTATTGGTGCCAAAAAGATAATTTATTGCTGCATTTTGGCCTGCATTCAAGAACATTTTCACAACACTGGTTTCCTGCCACATGCTTTAATGGAGTAAATTTTAATATGATATTTAAAAAACCCTTTATTGGTTGAGAAGAGCAGTTTATGGAGCTCCGTTTGATGAATCCTTCCAAGAATCGGTGCTTTCTAAAAGAAAACAGCCTAAGACATTTTGCGATTTTTGAGACTTGAGCCTTCTCTATTATGCAAATTGTGACCAATGCTGTAAGCACAGCCCCACAATGATGCCCCACTCTCTCCTTTGACCATCCATTGCTTACCTGACAAGACATTAAGACTCAATAAGTACTCAAAGTGAAATAAAAGTTTGAACATTTATAAGACTTCTTCAATTTTCTTCCAGGTCTGTCCAGGCCAGATCCACAACTATAGTGATTGGAGAAAGTTGATATGGAGGAGGGATAATCTCCCTGATTGATTGTTGTTTTGACTTTTGCGTTATGTGTATTTTTGTTTCTGTTATTTTTTTTCCCTTTCTTTATTGTATTTGTTCCTTAGAGTGCTTATTGCCGCATTTCTAGTAGTTTCCAAACGGTTCCAAAAACCTTCTCTCGGAGCATACCAACTGAAAGGTGGGGGGAGAATATGCAGCCTAAATATAAGTAACTGTAACCTTAATGACGCTAAATTCTCGGAGCATACCAACTGAAAGGTGGGGGGAGAATATGTAGCCTAAATATAAGTAACTGTAAACTTAATGACGCTAAATGTAGGTACTAAATCACTAACACTAGCTTCCCATAATACCCAGGGCCTGAATATCTTGGTTAAAAGAAGGAAGGCTTTCCAAAACTACCATTCTTGTCATATTGATGTGCTATTTCTGCAGGAGACTCACTTTTTAGCCTCTAGCCCCCCCTCCTCCCTCCATAAGCATTTCCCGAGATTCTATCTGGCAAGTGCAAAAGAGAGAAGCAGGGGGGTAGCTATTTGCTTCTCTGAAAAAGTGGTCTTCACATCCCGGCTAGAAATTAGAGACCCAGAAGGACGATACATATTGATAAAAGGACGCATTGATAAACAGTTATTTACCCTTATATCATATTACGCGCCGAATACAGCCCAGATATCCTTTTTTATCTCTATGCTCAGAGCCCTGTCACCACATTTTGAAGGCATAATTATTTGCGCTGGAGACTCCAATATAGCATTGGACTCCACCATTGATAGGACAGGGAAAAAGCAAGCGAAATCTAAACCTGTGGTAAAGGCTGAGCTCCTCCTCACTAGAATAGTACGATCCCACTCCCTAATAGATATCTGGAGAGAACAAAACAATAAAAATTAAAGATTACACATACTTTTCACACGCCCATGGGACCTATGCAAGGATTGATCACATATTCGTTTGGAACTAATCTAATTTCGCTAATAAGTTCCTCTCATATTAAGGAGACAGTCTGGTCAGACCACGCTATGGTCACAATGTACATAACCCACCTACAAGGCTTTAACAAACCATTTAAATGGAGATTAAACAAGTCACTATTAAGCTCAACGCCGTTATGCAATGAGATTAAAGCACATTTAACTAGCTACTTCTCGATGAATGTTAATCCAAATATGTCCCCATGCATGGTATGGGCAGCTCACAAAGCGACCATCCGGGGCATATTCATTGAACAGACAACCAGAACCAAGAAACATACCACAAAACATATATCGGAATTAGAAAGCAAACTAAAAATACTCACTGATATACACAAACAAACTCTCTCTCTCACTTTGCTTCGTTAGAACAGAGCTTAATTTGCTTATGACCTCAAGAGCTGAAAAAAGCCTCCGCTGGTCAGCCAATAAGCTCTACACACATAGAGACCGAATGGGCTCACTCTTGGCCTCTAAATTAACACCAAAACCGTGCAACCTCCTAATTCCTAAAATTAGATGTAGGTCAGGCAATTATACACAAAACCCAATAAAGATACTTGAGGAATTCCACACATGCTATACTTCATTATATGAGACACAATCAGGGATAGCAGCAAAGCAGAAACCAAGGTTCTTTAAAGATCTTGGGGCCCCAGTAATATCAGCTGAACACAGACTAATCTTGGAAGCCCCGATTTCCCTTTCAGAAATTAGATTAGCAATCAATACAGCAAAATCGAATTCGGCTCCAGGTCCAGATGGGCTACCTAGTAACTATTATCAAAAATGTATAGATATCCTGGCGCCTTGTGTGACGGACTGAACCGTCACTGGGGCTGCTGGAGGAGCCTGAAGGCTAGCCTCCTTCCTAGAGACTATGGACCAATCCCTATTTGCCCTGTTTCGAGTCCTCATTTGCATGGCGGAGAGGACCTAGGTGAGGACTGAAGGATAGTTTGGAGTTGACCAATAGGAAGGTGGTCGGTTGGGCCACCTTCCAACTGTTGTTTTATATAAGTGTGTGTGTGCATCCAATAAACGTGATTCCTGTTTGAACTTACATGCAGCCTGCTTGGTGTTTGTTGTGAGCTATCACCATTGGATACGAACGGCACAGAGCTGTAGTTCGAATCCCAAATTATCGGATGTCCAAAATATCAGACGCTGCGGTCTGAAATCTAAGGAGTGTCGGGAGAGTGGACCGAGCGAGCAAGGGGCTCGTTACATTAATATTGGAAGTTAGCTCGCATAAAGGCCCCTCTATTGAGGCACTTAAATGGATGAAATCCAAGCAGAGGCCAAAAACTTTGGCGCCAACTTTAACACATTCTTTGGCCTTATGGGATCAGATCAGAAAGAAAAAGGTGATGATCTCTTCACACACCCCCCTCACGCCTCTATTTGAAAATGCTAATTTTATGCCAGGATTACAGATAAAAACATTTAAATGGTGGATTGATAAAGGATTGTATAGGATCGGGGATTTTATTAAATTCCATAAACCAGTCACATACCACTACTGCCTAAATACTCTCAGGATGCCTCAATCTGAATATTTTAGATTTAGACAAATTAGTCATTTCCTACACACCCTACATATTCCCGAGGTTGGAGCCCAGCTGTTAACACAATATGAACGGTGGAGCCTAGGAGGGTTGGGACAAAGGGGAGGAACATCCCTGATTTATGATGCACAACTAGGATCATTTACCAAAACGGATTATATGGTTGCTTGGGAGGCAGAAATAGGTACGCCACTCCCCCTAGAAGATTGGCAGCAGTGCTCTAAAAGATCAACTAAGGGACTATTAAATGTCTCTCTCTTATAAGCTAATTACAAGGTTTTCTCTCGATGGTACCTTGTACCAGCAAAATTGGCGAACATGGGCCTAGGCATTACTTCGTTATGTTTCAGGGGTTGTAAACAAAAAGGCACCATGTTACATGTCTGGTGGCTGTGTCCAGGGTTACGACCCCTCTGGAACAGGCTGTTTGCCCTACTTTCGAGGATTCTCGGGGACCATATTCCCAGAAATCCACAGTATGTATTACTAAATAAACCAATCCTGGACATCTCCAGAACGCAGGGTAAACAAAGGAGTCCAGTACTATACCAGTCCTTAGATTCATTGGCTACATTAGTTTTCTTTTTTAAGGGTTTTGTTTCCTTTCATTTAAACCTGATGATGCCAGTAGCACACTTCCTTTACTATGATGACAACGCGGACTCACGTTAAGAAGAAGCACTGTTGTTACCCCAGGAAGTGTGTTATGACTGCAAAACAGTTCCCCTTCTCCTCATCTTCATAACGTAGGGGTTGTTCTGTAGTACACAGAGAGAACTGGAAACCATGCTAACTGATAACAGTCATTACAAACAGAGAGCACAGGAAATTGTCAGCTTACAAGATTTCTGGCAGGAAACAGGTATTTTTTTGCACTTATTGAACAGATATAGCTAATTACTGTTAAGGGTATAGAAGGTTATTATAGGGGTTATTATAAGGAAACTTTTTCTGAATATTTTCCTAAAGTATTTAGCCACTCCTCCAATTAAGCTGATATAAACTCAACCTCCTCCCCTCATGTCTCCATGCTTTTGTTCTGGTACCCTGTCCAGATGCGTTCAACTGCAATATTTACTTCCGGAGTGGTGCCTGTATGTCTCATGAAAGACAAGATTCCTCTCCATTCCTGATTTTGGAAGGGAACCCAATAAATATTTGCAAACATTTGTGTGACTGTAAAGACTGCAAAACTGACACAAGATACATTTTTCCATTATTTGCGCCTGTAGCAATCAGTGAAAGCTTTTCCGAATTGTTTGCATCTTTGTGTTTTCTTAAACTGCTTACTAACAACTAATCAATAATTATTTAGACACCTGTAGGTCATTACTGAGTTTGATATTTCTTTCTTAAAACAATGAATGAATGAATGAAACAATGAATTGCAGCCAAGATTTGCAAATATTTTATTCACTTGCTTGTGTTGTTTGTGGTTTATGCAGTCTGAAATCCTTAAAGAGCCCTTGCTTTTACATTTGTGGCGGGAATTTTTTTATAGTCCATAGTGCATAGTTTATTGGTTGGTAATTTACATATATAATATGGTCAGATCCCCAGGAGGATTTTCCTTTATACTTGATGTGTCGCAAAGTGCATAAACGTATATTACAAAATGAGTAAGAATAAAGGCATGTACACAATCACTGCTGTCACCAGGGTATCGGCTGCCATCCACACTTCCTCCTTGTTTCCGACTCATCAGCTTTGCCCAGCTGTACATTATTATTATACAGGATTTATATAGTGCCAATAGTTTGCACAGCGCTTTACAATATAAGGAAGACATTACAGTCACAATACAATTTAAGAAAAATACAAACAGACAGAGTACACCAATTAGAGTAGAGCACTGGTAGACGTTATTTATGTCAGCCTTGATGCGGTGGAGTGGAGGAGCATAGGAAATACATAATTTTTTTCTATGCTCTAGTAGCATTGATGCATTATTACATCATAATACACTCTACTTGAAAAAAATATATATTCAGACCATTCACTTTTGCAATTATTTGCACAAAACGTACATTCTCAGATATTCACAAGGCAAATGGCCTTGCCAATGGTTTATAAATAGACCACAAAGTCTACTGGTGCTCTACTCCAATTTTTTAATAGCAATAAAGTTGTATGTAAAAAAAAAAAAGTAATACAAAAATGAAATTCATAAAAAAAAAGAAGCATAACATTTATTTTTTTTAAAAATGTTTTAAGTCCGCGCCCCCCTAATACACACGCATATATGCGTCAGGTGCGCCCTATGCCCAAAGAAGTACGTTTGACGCGCGTTTTGTGGGCTGCATACACGTGTATACTGAGCTTAGGGTGATGGGAGGACGCTAATTTGTGTCCTGCCATTACCCTAAGGAGAGCTATGGGGAAAATCCCTAACCCCATAGTTCTCCTTTAATCACTGATAACACTAAACTGATGAACAGTAAAAGCGTTTAAATCGTCACCTATGGGCGTTTTTTGCGATTTTTTTTGTGGGTACACGCAATTTAAGGCTTGACATGTTTGGTGTCTATTTACCCGACATGACCCTGACTTTTATGTTTTACTAAAAATATGGGTAAGAATAAATGTTTTATAACATAACGTAGGGAAACTTTTTTGGGTTTTTTTACATTTATGGTACTTTTTTAAATTATATACATTCTTCTTCCAGGAATAGATACATTATAGGAATAGACACATTATGTATCTATTCATGAAATAAAAAAATAAAAAAAAGCCAGTATAGCTTGAGAGAGATATCTCTCTCGATCTATACGAGCTGTCAGAATGCCGGCAAAAGCCGGCATGTGTGTCCTTCTGCTTTGACTCTCAGACACCCGATATTAAGGTATCGGGTGTCTGAAAAAGGTTAACCCTTTCATTAATGAATGCCTCTGTAGTAAGGGCATCTATTAATGAATGTTAAAAGCTGATTCTCAGCGTTTAACAGCCCTCTAAAGAAGCAAATAACTCGTCACGTACAGTGTACGTGACAAGTCATTTGGTCCCTTTGTGGCTGGACGTACAGTGTACGTCTCCCATCACGAAGGGGTTAACATAAATTGCAAGGCTATAGTCCGGTCATGCTGACTGGTGAAATTTTTGACTGACTGGTGAGACACTATCAAATTTTTCAAGCCCTGTATATATATATATCTATATATATGTATGTACTGTTTATGTCCCATTTTGGCTGCTGATAACAATTAGAGTAAGGAGCCACACTTTGCAGCGGTGTCTTTGAGGGCAGTGTGGCTTCAAATATATCTGCAAATGTATGCAACAAAAAATGTTAGAAACGGTTTATAATTAGGTTATCTGTGCTGGCTTGCTGGATCAAGTGCTGGGGAATTTGTGTAATATATAGATATATGTCACAGGATAAAGCTATACTAACACTGGCAGTGTTTGCTCTTTTTATATATATAATGCATTGCACGATCACGTTTACTACTGTTTTATTACATACATTTTGTTATTCTTAAAATAATAATACGATTTGCTTGCTGAATACTTAGGAGATAACAGGGAATGCAGGGAATGTTCTGAAGACTCCGCCTGATTCCAGGGAGAGCCTTTGGCACTTTGTTTGCTGCTTTCAATCCCTAATGAAACACAACAGAAAACCTTGTGTAGGAGTTTATTATCCTCCACGACCTGCACGCAGTAGAGTAAGAACAGGCTGTACCTTGTTCAAGCACGTTCAATTTACAAGATACACAGCCATGATAAAATTGTAAAGATACTTGTAGGCCTAAATATTGTGAGGCACACAACTAGGAACTGAAAAAGAAATAAATCAAATATATCTAGGGTAGCTTTTTTATGTAAGAAAACTATATTTGCAGAAATGGCTGGTTATAATGAGAGGATTAATTCACTCAATACTGTTATCTTAGTTATAACCTAAGAAAACCCTACTTAAGCTAAAAACATGTCTATAACATATATAATTGCTAAATAAGTCATTTTGTAATTTAAAGTATAAATAAACCATAATTGAATGGTGTTGAGTTTGCCTAAGCACTGTGCATCATCAAGTTGAATATTTGTTTATATAAAATATTTATTATAACCTTTTTTATAACCCTTTATTATATCTCAGTGCTGCTGATCTGCTGCAAGCACTTTATTCCACATTTCAGAAATGCCATGCACTTCTACAATCCAGCGATGGGTGCATAGCATTTACAAAGATGGAAGATGGGTTTCTTGATGATGATGACAATGGTGCCTTATACCTTTGTAATATGTATGGAAATGGCCAGTGGAAATCTTTATCACAAGCCAGTGTGGTATGCTGACAACACAGAATCACAATTGGGAGACAGGGGCAGTGAGTTGTCATCCTATAACAGGAAGTACCTGAACAAGGACCTTCTTCGCGGGATCACTAGGCAAAAAACTAAGATTAGACTCGAAAACCAAAATAGTTGAGGGGAATTAGAGGACGTGGTGGTGACCTCATCAGAGAACAGGCAATGTGTAGTACTAAAATTAAATACACAAGATTTGGGCGCACGCAGCAGTGGCAGGGCTGTGGGCAATTAAAAAAAATCGCAAACACAGGTAAAAACTTAACATGCATGTTCACGAATGCTAGAAGCCTGGCGAACAAATTAGAAGAATTAGAACTCATAATACAAAGAGAGGAATATGATCTAGTGGGAATATCAGAAACCTGGCTAGATGGCTCACATGACTGGGCAGCAAATATCAAGGGATATTCATTATTCAGAAGGGACAGGGAAGGAAGAAGAGGGAGCGGCATATGCGTCAGAAATGATGTGGCAGTGAATGTGCGAGATGATATAGCACGGGCGAGAGGGGATAAGGCTGAACTGCTATGGGTAGAAATGGAAATTAATGGAAAAAAAGAGGAATTACTGGTATGCTACAGGCCTCCAAACATTGGGAAGAAAGAAGAGACCCATTTATTGTCCTAGATAGAAGTAGTGGGAAGGCAAGACAATGGGGGACTTTAATTATCTGGATATGGAATGGGCAACAGAAACAGCTAACTCAAGAAGGGCCCGTCACTTCTTGAACACTCTCAAAGATAATTTTATGGGAAAATTAGTGGAATCGCCCACTGGGAAAGATGTTCTGCTGGATTTAATAATTACTAACAACTTAGAGCTAATTGCAGATGTGGAAATCGGGGTGAACCTAGGGAGCAGTGGCCATAGAATGATAACGTTCACAGTTAATTCCAGGAACACTCAATTTTAGGAAAGCTAACTTTAATGAGGTAAGAAACCTACTAGGAGACAAAATTGGGATGCAATCTTCCTGAATACGAACACTGAAGAAAAATGGGATAGTTCCAAGGAATTCTTAAATACCAAAATTGGCCAGTGCATCCTGTTTACCAATAAATTCAAGAACGCGAAAGTTAGGCCAGGGTGGTTAACAAGCAAAATAAAACAATAAGGGAAAAGGACAAAGCCTTTAAAAATATATAAGTCAGAGGGGTCAGCATTGTTGCAAGGATTGCAACAAAAAAATTAAAAGAGCAATCAGGGCTGCAAAAATCGAATACGGAGAGCATATAGCAGCAGAAAGCAAACCTAACCCCTAGAAACTCTTTAAATATATAAATAGCAAAAGGGTACGGACAGAACATGTAGGCCCATGTTAGCTACCAGTGACAGAGAGAAAGCAAATGCATTAAACAAATTATTTTTTCTGTTTTTACAGATGAGATGGACATAGGTAACGACCAGGGCAGCAGCTGCAGGAACAGTAATAAAAGTTTTGATGTATCTCAGTGGGTGTCAGAGCAGAGTAGTACAGAAGATAGAAAGATTAAATGTAAACAAATCCCCAGGACCTGATGGGTTACATCCGCGTGTACTCAAGGAACTTAGCCAGGTCATAGGCAGACCACTGTACATAATCTTTATGGACACTCTAATGACTGGTATGGCACTGGATGATTGGCAGAGAGCATATGTGGTACCAATATACAAAAAGGGGAAAAGAAGTTCACCGGGTAACTATAGGCCGGTCAGCTTAACGTCAATAGTGTGCAAAATATTCAAAGGCATGATGAGGGACTACATGCAGGAATTTGCAAATACAACTGGTATTATAAGTAGAGACTAACATGGCTTCATGAAAGACCAATCTATTAACATTTTATGAGGAGGTCAGCATTAAATTAGACAGAGGAATAAAAGTAGATGTGGTGTATCTGGACTTTGCTAAAGCGTTCGTTACAGTACCCCACAAACGTTTGATTCACAAACGTAGGTCTATTGGTTTGGAGAAAATTGTATGTACATGGGTGGAAAACTAGCTGCAAAAACAGACCCAGACGGTAGTAATAAATGGGCCATCCTCTAATTGGGCAAAAGTCGGGAGTGGGTCCCCCCAGGGTCAGTCCTGGGACCAATCTTGTTTATTCTATTCACCAACAAAATAGAGATTTGGATAGATAGTTCGATTTTCATTTTTGATGACGATACCAAACTTTGTAGGGCAGTAAATTCCAAACAGGAGATATGTGCACTTCAACAAGACCTGGATAAAATTGAATCATGGGCTACACATTGGCAAATGCAGTTTAATGTTGAAAAATGCAAGGTAATGCACATGGGTGCAAAGAAGGAATGTGCAAACTACTATCTGGGGCGGAGGCTGAATTAGGGAAGACGGACATGGAAAAAGACCTGGGAGTGCTCATAGATCACAGATTTGGCAATAGCATGCAATGCCAAGCTGTGGTCAGCAAAGCAAACAGGATACTCTCCTGCATTAAAAGAGGGATTGGATTCCAATGTATTCTACTATGTACCATAACTGTGATATATATTCCACCCATAGTCAACATTGGGGGGCTGGTACCCATCCTGGGAATCCAATTGTGATGGCTTCTGGTTAGATGATATTCGTTGATATATGTCTAATATGTTTAGTTTTATTTTTAAGCCGTATACTGTTGTATAAATGTTTGATATTTATCAGACTTTCTCTGCTATGTAAATAAAAATTATATTAAAAAAAAAAGAGGGATTGTAGCAAGGGATACAAAGATAATACAACCTCTGTATAACTCACTAGTTCTGCCTCATTTTGAGTATGCGGTGCAATTTTAGTTGCCAACTCTCAGGAAGGAGGTCCTAGAGCTTGAGAGAGTTCAAAAAAGGGCCACAAAATTAATTACAGGGATAGAAGGTCTGAGCTATGAAGACCGCATCCAACAATTAAACTTATTCTCCTTAGAAAAGAGGAGCTTAAGAGGAGACCTTCTTACAGTCTTCAAAATCATCAATGGGGACAACAATATTTGGAACAAGTCTTTTTTCATCGGAAACAGTATTGAGATCATGCGGACAGTAAGAGGCACAGCTATATATGCGGATATAGCTGTGCCACACTATACAGTGTTCTGGTCCCCACTATGGGGATACAAGCCTTAGTTAGCAATGGCATGATAAATATTCATTTCATGTTCATTTCATGTCCGTACTCGTACGGTGACAGGAAGGATCCTGTCTGCGTCCGTGCCGGGACACCCGGACCTGCACTTGGGGTGAGCGTAGGACGGCGTATGGCCGCGTACTCCAAAAGGGAAGGACAGGGGCTGCGCACTAATCACACACAGCACATGTCCTTCCCAGGAGCTGCCCGATATGGCCGTGCACGCAGCGCGGAGCTGTAAATGCCGGCCTTTTCTCATGTGAATGAGGCCTAAGGCTTTTGCAATTACAAAAACACGACTACTTTATGCCAAAGTAGTGCATACAGTGGCCTACTCCTAATGGATGGAAAACTAGTAGGAAGCAGTATTTGCTTACCAGCAGTTAGACTACCAACTGCAAATGCTGTGCAGTGAGACTGCTCTCACTGCACAGCATTTGAGATGTGGTTTGTCTACAGAGACACTGGACAAAATTAAGTGAGGTCAGATGTCATGTCAGAGGTTTAAGAAAGGATAACCATAATGAAATGGGACTGTTCACACAACAAATGTAACCCAAGGCCATGAATATAAGCATAATTTACTGCTTACCCTGCCTTCCCCCACTTTATAGATAATTCCTAAACTTAAAAAAGAGTTGTTAAAAATTCAATTTACTTTCTCATTGCACAGAACATTTATTGTGGATTAGTATTCATGATAGTTTGTTACTTTTCACCCCTGTAACCTTACACAAGATATAGATTATACACTCGTTTTCCAGACCTCATAAACCTATTCCAGTAACAGGCTGTGCTATATGTATACAAATATACTTTCCTGGTACAGCTATGTCCAGCGACTGATGTGACTTCCAATACCGTGAGACAATATTTATGCAAATATGCACATGTTGGGTTTTGGAAAAGGTCAGACATTTTACAAGTCAATGTTCCCACACACTTAATTCCTGTCAACAGAGCTAAACAAAAGGATTATCATTCAATATGGATAAATGAGTGAGTGGACAACTAATCATCTGCATTATTAAAAAAAAAGGTGCACTTAAAAGGAGACTATGCCTTTTTGACAATTTAAATCCTCAAGAATAATATAACAGTTTTTTGTTTACATTTTTTTGGGAAAGCCTTAATGCTTCAGTTCTCATGTCTGTAAACCTACTAAAATCCTTGCAAGGGGGTTGAATAGTTTGATTTATTTTATATTATTAATAGTACTGTATTGAAACAGCTGAAGGTACATGGGAAGACCTAGACAGAGGTGGAAAGAAAATTTGCAGATTGGCACCATTGCAGAGCTCCTACCCGGGGATAAAGTTTGGTTTGTCACCAAAAACATTTGTCTCAAAGTTTCCTTCATAAAATTTGCCCTGTGTTATATATGTTATTCAGTGAGCTACAAACTTCGCCTGCCTTTGCATCTTAAGTTACAGAATTCCTGCCATGTTTTGTTACTCAAGCCTAAAGTCCTGAATAGATTCTCTTACATAGTTACAGTACATAGTTACATAGGTTTTGAGGTTGAAAAAAGACTCAGGTCCATCAAGATCAACATTTGTGTGTGTGCGTCTCTTGTGCGTGTGCATGAGTCTCTTTGTGGTCTAGTATTTAGGTGTACATGTACCCCTGTATGTTACGGTCTCTTAGGATGGTATCTAATTGATTTTTGAACTAATTCCAAATGAGAGTTCCAAAATGTAACCGTTCTAACTGAAAAGAAGCCCCTGTGCCCTTTGTGGATAAATAATTTATCCACCAATTTTAGGTGGTCGCCTCTAGTCCTTGTTACGGATGTTTGATGCTAGCTCCACCTGCCCTGGACTGTTAGGTCCAGAAATTTCTGGTGACTATCTTATTTGTTCCATTGACCTAAGAAACCCAGCTGGAACTTTCACAGATTCCAATGTGCACATTTTGGGAATGGTCGACAACCGATAACCTAGAGGCGTAAACATTGATGAGCTGGAAGAAAACTAGGCCAGGACTCTTTTCCCTTTGTCCAGAACTTTGGAAATCTTCTCTTCCGGTAGGCGAACAGCATTGTGTTTGGTGTCTATTACCACCTCCAGAAAAAGCATTTGTTGTTTAGGTATTAGGCTGGATTTTTCCAGGTTAATTATCCAACCAAATTCTCTGAGGGTAGATAGTAACAGATTTTGATGGAGCAGCAAAATCTGGTGATCTTCAGCCATCAGAAGGAAGTCGTCCAGATAGTGATATCCTCCCTATAATCTGATGTACACTGCTAGTGAGAGAAGTACTTTTGTGAATGTTCTCAGAGTTGTAGAAATTCCAAACGGCACGCATATGAATTGGTAATGATGCCCCAGACTACCGAACCTTAGGAACGTTTGGAACGTTCGATAAATAGGTACAGTATATGTAGATAGGTGTCCGCATAATCTACATCATACCATCCAATCCTGTTTTTTCACTAGAAATATGGGCGCGTAGAAACCTACTGAGAACGTGAGGATACAACAAAAGGTTAGAAGAAAGGGGGTTCAAACTCAGACTCTGCTTAGTAAAAATTTGGAATTCCCTTCCACAGGCAGTGGTATCTGCTGATAGCGTTGATCAATTCAAGAAACTTCTAGATGAGTTTCTTCTTTCACTACATATACAAGGATATGGAAAGTGTTAGAGCCACATATATATACAGACACATAAAAAACCAAAGGTTGAACTGGATGGACCTTTGTCTTTATTGCCAGAGTTTTTGTCTTTATTCAACTTCACCTATTGTGTATGTTACTATGTAAATATTTTCCAGTTGGTGGAACGGACTGAATCGCCCTCTTTTCTAATAAGGTGCCGACATTTATGGTGGGAGGATCAAGCACTACTGTCTCTTCGCTGTGACTGTGAATCGAAGGTGATCTGCAACCCGGTCAAGGTAACGGCAAGGTAAGGGCACAAAAGATTGGAGAGTAGCTCATCCATGGTGATGACAGAAAGAAAAATGATGTGGGGGGTGGAGGGGAACCAAATTTATTAGTAGCTTGTCCTATGGGGTTAGAGGGCAGAGCATTAACCCATCGTGTGCTGCCATGATGTGCCAGGAAATCTACATATAAATTTAAATGCAGCCACCTCGTCTAGGGAATGGTGAGCTGTCATATATTACATTTTTGTTTTTGGATTTAGATAACACTTTAAGCAAGAACAGCAGACAAAAAGCTATCTATGTATTTTAAGAAATCTATCTTGACAAAAGTTATAGAATAAAACTTTAAGAGCATATTTCGCCTCTACCCTTGTTGCAGTTAGTCTCTACAGCAATTAGTTTATATTTCAGTGTAGTATTGTTATTTTGTAACTCTGTGTAATCTTTTGTACTATGTTCTATTATGTGTATCCTTTTGTCTGGGTTTGTTATTCTATTTGTTATAAAACTATAAAATCAATTTCAGCATTATGCTACTTTTTTATGTTTCATCTTTTTTTTTTAGAAAAGAAAGAGCAAACTACATCATTAGTATTTTCTGTTAATGCTTGGTATAAACTCATACAGGAGGTAAAGGTTCAGAACTAACCAAGAGTACAGAGACAATAGCACTAGAGTGTGTCGTTCAGTGTAAAAGAAGCTAAGATATTATATCCACTGTTATGGGACAAGGTGTAATAATTGCATTTCCTCAAAACTAGGGGGGCAGAGGGGGCATGTGCCCTGTGCACCCCATCAGAGATGGGGGGGCATGGCGCAGAATGGTGCGCGGGGGAAACTACCAGGGTCGTACTTTCATCGACTGAACCCTGGCATTCAGCCACTTCCGCTCATTCAGACCGCAGCAGAGAAGGAGAGAGCCTGGGGCGGCACCTGAATTAGGGGGAGGCAAGCAGGAACTGGAGCCAGAGGAAGATGGCAGGCTGTGGTGCAGAGAGTTTGTGGATGCTTCTCACCCAAGATGAACCACCTGGGATGCACAGTGACCTGTGACTGCCTCAAAGTGGCGTGGAGTGAAATATATTTAAAAGTAAATTGTATTTAAATAAAAAAAATACAAAAGTAGTTGCAGAATGATGATGTTTATGGGTTTGGTCATAAGAGGGCGCCACAGAGAAATGAACAGTGTCAGACACACTGCAACAGTAGACAGGCTGCAGCTCAACTGGCAAGGAAGGGTGAGAAACCCTGACACTGGGTCCTGAACCTTCAAATTCAGCGCTGAGTCCTGAAACTTCAGAAGTCAGTACTGGAAATAACTCAATATCTGGTCCTTATTCTAGACACAGCTCAAGCCAGAGTTTTCCTTCATCAGTAGAAACTTCAAAATCTCCACTCCCAGACTCATACTCCTCAGTCCAGAAGTAATCAGATTCTTTGCTCTGCCGGGAGTTCTGTGAATTATGGTAGCCTCTTTCGATGCAGTCCTATCTGACCATTTCTCTCCAGTCCTGCTCTGCACGGGAGTATATATATGTGTTTTATGTTTTATCTCTTTTTATCTCTTTAAAGCACTGCAAATACAGAAAAACACCTGTTGATCCTGTTGAATATATATTTATTATATTGACAACATTGTATATACAGTAGATACTTCTAGTGCATGATGTGCTGTATTAGTTTATAACTCCTTCTCTTTAAGTTCACATGATCAATAAATGTAATGAAAAGTAAACTAAAAAGTTATCTTGGCTGTAGGCATTTATCATGTCATCATTCAATTTCATATGTCAGGTGACATGTCAGGTGCTGCATAGTGGGTGCTCCAATAAATTCCCATGTACTTGCTTTGAGGGCAGGGGGAGCCATTTCCTACATATTTCACAACGCAAGAGGGAATCAGAGTAGAATATTTGGGACCAAGATTACAATTATCAGACTTGCTTTCCTAAGACGCCTACAAAAAAAAGAAATGGTTTATATTGTGTACATTGGACATAATATGACATTTTACCTATTTCTGTGATTTCCAAGCTGGAATTCTGTTGGAGAATTCAATGATCCATACTAGTTCTTCCTCTTCCAGCTCCGATTCTTATAACACAAAGGTCATCCCTCTATCAAAGACATCTATTTAAAGGATGTTTAGCTCATTACAGCAGATCAATTCACCTTGTGTTGGCATGAACATACAGTCCTGATATGTGCACCAATTAGTGTTTACAACACGACTGTTATTATGTTTGTCTGAGTTAGGAACAACCTCATTTGGTCCCCATATAGGAACATTTTGGAAGCAGTTGGGCTCTTCTCCAATGCTATCCTGTTCCTGAGCCATGGTAAATAAATGTGAAATTAAAATCAATCTATTTAGTAGACAGATTTCTATAATATATCGATTTACTGGGTCTGAACATTGGGAATCTGGGTAGGGTTTCCACTGATTGTTCAACAGACTGTAAAGGGAGTAAAAGTGTAGATAAAAGGATATTATTTGTAACCACAATCTAAACATTTCATTTTCAATATTTTATATAATATTCATAGAGGAGGTGTGTGTTCTTTTTTGGGGGGGCTTAATTACTAATATGGTGCTGGTCGCTCAGGGAACACCTGAAATCCTTGCTGACACAGACAGAAACAGACACTGTGTTTGTTTGCCATGATCACATACCCTGGAGGATCTCACATTATAGGACAGTAGCAGTCAATGACAGGGCAGAGCAATATGTATGATAAATGCAGGTAATGTTTGTCCTATCCTCATGAGTCATGCTACTATATTAAAAAAATGTCCTGAGTCATGACATTTTTTTAATATAGTAGCATGGGAAGGTGTAGATGACTTCTAGCATCCAAGCCAAGTTTATTCATGTCCAACAACAGACCACTTAAAATAAGATGTGATGCCTCGTAATCACATTGATACAACTAGTCTGGGCAAGCATGAAGATTTTTATTTGCTTTTTAAAGGCCTTTATTAAAAAAAAACAAAAAAAAACACTTTCACAGTGTTTACCGACAGGGTGCCTAATACTCCTGCCTTTTGCAGACTGGCATTCATTATGAGCCTATTCTAGAGGACTGGAATGGAAGGACTTCACTGAGTATAAAGAGCAGGATTCATGTTCCACCCAGCCAGAACAACCTGGCCTTTGCTGCCTCACCAATTGGTCTGCAGGACTGGACAGAAATGGGCAAATAGGACTGCATCGAAAGACGTTACCATAATTCACAGAACTCCCTGCAGTCTGATTACTCATTATGGACTGAAGAGTATGAGTCTGGGAGTGGAGATTTTGAAGTTTCTACTGATGAAGGAAAACTCTGGCTTGAGCTGTGTCTAGAATAAGGACCAGATATTGAGTTATTTCCACTACTGACTTCTGACGTTTCAGGACCCAGCGCTGAATTTGAAGGTTCAGAACCCAGTGTCAGGGTTTCTTACCCTTCCTTGTCCAGTTGAGCTGCAGCCTGTCTTTTGTTGCAGTGTGTCTGACACTGTTCATTTCTCTGTGGTGTCCTCTTATGACCAAACTCATAAACATCATCATTCTGCAACTACTAGCAAACTCCTGACAACTTCCTGTCTCAGAGTGATGATGCAACACCAGTTAACTATTTAACCATCAGCTTGTTCATTTAGTCTCAAATCTTGGTGTCCATCTCTACTAGACATGTGCACTGCCAAAAAATTTGTTTCGTTTCGTTTTAAATTCGGATTTGTGTTATTTCGTTTTTCAGGATTCGGGTGTGAAAGTCAATTCGGATTCGGAATTCGAATCGAATTTCGGAAATGGAAATTCGGATTCGTTTGCATTCGTTATGTCTGTAATTCGGAATTCGGATACATCCGAATGTCCGAATTTACGAAAATTCGTCCGAATTTCGATTCGGAACGAAACGAATCGCACATGTCTAATCTCTACCAAGTGATCTGCTGTTGTTCCTGTTCTCCATGTATGACCCTGGCTCTGGCTGACTGATCTCCTAGTCCTTGACTCCAGATATTGTTTCCATTCATCCTGCTCTTCGTGTTCCCTGACCTGGTTCGGCTGACTACCCGCTTTTGTTTATTGTTATTTACAATAAACTTTTATTTTTAACCTGCCCTTAGGTTTCTGTCTGGGTTTCTTGGTTCCCTGACACCCAGCCCGATAATTGCAAGTACATATATTGCAAGATATATTGCAAGGTGGCTACATTGTACTCTACGTTATACTCTTTTCCCTATACTACTTACTATTTTTACTGTGTGAGCCTGTTCAAACTGTTGGCACTGCCCTG
Organism: Nanorana parkeri; assembly: GCF_000935625.1. Taxonomy (NCBI): domain Eukaryota; kingdom Metazoa; phylum Chordata; class Amphibia; order Anura; family Dicroglossidae; genus Nanorana; species Nanorana parkeri. Next base: position 1,350,778 of record NW_017306302.1, on the reverse strand, counting down.
GCTTATGTGTGGAATATGTCTGTCCCCACGTACTGTACCTCCCCCTGCCACAGCAGCGCTAAAGTCACAGGAGAGAGGAGAATTCAGTGCTTGCTCTTTTGTATACAGACAATGGAGAGAAGAATTTCCCATGCTGCTCCTGTGCAGGTATGCTATAGGTCTCAATGCATTTGGAAACATGTAGTTGTATCCCTACCTACAGTGCATGATCACATGTCTACAACCAGAAAAATAGCTCAGACCCTGCATCTTTTGAATTCAGCACTCAAATACAGTATGGAGAACTAAGGGGTAATCAATATTTTCACAGATATTAGCATTGATATTAGGTTTAATTGCTGCAAAGGTGTTTTGTTTTACTACCAAAGGTAAACTAACCCTTTAATTTAAAAGCATAGTCCACCTTTTCCACAAACGTAATAAATGCACACATATTAATAACATAAAAAATAAGAATGTATAAATGTTTTGCATTTGCGTCTACAAAGCATTGCAACGGCAATCTGTGAATTACAGGCGCAATGTTCACGTTCCTGCAGACTCTTCCTCAGCTTATGTCCATACCAAGGCACAGACTTTCAGTTACTGGACAGGAGAAAATATCAATGGACTACAAGTGCAGTGATGTCCTCTCACTTGTACTCCATTGAGAACTACATTACCGCAGTGGCAGACAGGACTCTCCATTCACAGATCTTGTAAAAGGATCTGTGAATTGATGATGTGACTGCGCAGGTGAAGTCATGCAGGCATTTCAAAAAATGGCAGGAGCTTGCAGGGAGAAGAATCCTACAATTCAGGTAAGTAAGGTGGTGGTGGTGGTGGTGGGGGTGTTTGACCATGTTTCATGTTACACCCGGAATGTGCGTATAACATGAAACATGTTTTGAAAAGTGGAGTTATTCTTTAAAACATAGAGTAATCTGTTAAATGAACCTATTAGTAAATGAGTTGCCCGCAATTTAAGGTCAGCAAAGAGGGTCTACCTATTTTCTTAAGTAAATATATCTTTTAACCTCCCTACATAGTCACTGTTATGACTGTTATGGCATACCTCATTTGGAGGGACTATTCCTCATTTGTCTCCCTTTTTGGTCTGATGTACAGATATCTATGAAGAAATTCTATTTAACTACCAACATGTTTTATTCTGAACTAAATCCTTCATCCTTTCTGTTAATTATCGTGTTTGCTATTTTGAAGGTTAGTATTAAGGAAAAGTAATGGTGAAAAAAACAATTCTGGGTTTAATCTATAAATTTTGGCAAATAAATTCTTAGTGGTCCACATAACAGGGGAAGTAGCAGCAGTGTGTCCATTGCCTAAATACATTGTGTTGGAAGGAGTCCCTCTTTCTCATCTAAGAAAGTTGGTACAGTATGTAATGCCAATGCACTAAGCACCAGATGAGAGGAGAGAATTTGTTATAACCCACTTTACCAAAATTGCAGATATTGACCAAAATGTTGTTTGTATTCAATGTTATGTGTATTAAAAAACTACTATGAAATTTATGTATGAGAACATTTTCCTCTGTTTAAAAATGAACAGTATTTTTTAGAAAAGGTGGGGGTGAAAATGTACAATATTCAGCAGATAAATCAGTGGCGGAACTACCGCCGGTGCAGGCGGTGCGGACGCACCAGGGCGTTGGGGCTCTAGGGGGCCCAGCGCCGGATCGGTAACCAGCGGCCAGCGGCCAGCGGGCCCCCCATCTCTGCGCCGAGAGTGTCGGATCATCCGTTCATCCGACACTCCCGGCGCAGAGATGGGGGTGGAGGGAGCCGCAGAACAAGGAGGCACTGAAGACAGCCCTGCAGGCACATCATGGGGCCTCGGACGGCAGTGAGGACCCAGCAAACAGAAAACACACAGGAAACAGATGAAGACAGAAGACCGGCCAGAAGAGGTAAGGGGGGGGGGGGTAAATCATTAATTTACATAATAATTATTTGTAGCCTAATGTTGTATAAAGTACTGTTGCAGAATGGCACCCTCTATAGAGGACTACAAATCTCAGCAGTACTTGATACAGAAATGCTATTGTTATATAGAGTATTGCTGGGATGTGTATTCCTCTATAGCCTGTGCCATTCTGCATTGCTGTAAATATTAGGGTTGCACCGATATATCGGCCACCAAAAGATATCGGGCGGGAAATGGCACTTTTGGCGAAATGCCAAAAGTGCCATTTTTCTGCTGATACAGGGCACTGCTCTGTGTCCCAGCGGGGAGAAGAGAAAGTGACAGCCGGCTGAGCGCTGCGGGAGGAGAGCGCTGTGTTTGTGTTTTTTTTTGGGGGGGGGGGGGCAAAAAAAAATCTTGCACCAGGGCCCTTTGTTCCTTAGCTCCGCCACTGAGATAAACAAGCAGCAAATAAAAGTGTAGAAAATAATCTATGTGGCATTTGTGTAGAACGGATTATAAGAAGTAATAATCTGTGATGAGCGTGAACAAATCACTTAAGTTTAGGAAATAAGCAACTTTTTATATAAACTCTGATTTATCTTATTCCCGTCAGAGTAGACAAATATAGCAGGAACTGTCAGATAACTTGCTGCATTCTGTAGATGTGGACGAAAAATAGTATGTCAAGATAGTCAGGGAGTGTTGGACAGTTTAGACCTAATCTTCCTTTAGCTGCCAGCATTAGGAAAGGATTCCTAGGGTCATGTGATAATCCAGCTGGATTTCCAATGGTAAGGATGAAAATCTTGTCATATGATTTCTCGCATCTGCTTTTATCATAGAACATCATCATTGCTTCAACTTGAAGTAATGCTAGAGCTGGCACGGATTCTCTCCTGTGGCTGCTGAGCTTGGCTGTTGCTGGGAGCTACATGGACTGTAGGGTAATGAGAGGGTGAGGTCAGCAAAATCTATTTCACTGCTTAATTACCAATGTAGCACCCTAGCGGAAAGGGTGCTATTAAATCTAGTGTTTATCAGATTGTATGTGGTCTGATACTAATTTGTAGTTTGGTTCATGTGGTTTTCCCCCTAAACAATCTATCATTGCTTGCCATCTGTCTTTTGCCAGTTGTACTGTAAGGTGTGTCCTGGTGATAGAACAGAGCAGCCAATGGGATTGCTAGGAGTAGATATCCCTCCCCAGCCAATCACTGTTGAACGATGGCCAGTGGTGCATGCTGGGGGAGGAGATAAACACTCGGGGTGGGCCATGTGAGCTCTCTCTGGACTACCTGAGCTGACTAGGCCTCAAAGCCTGGGGACTAGCCATGGAATCACACCGGAGACTGGTGGGAGAGGCTCCAGTGGTTGCTACTGCTGAACACAAGGATCAGTAACTTCTACTTCAAGTAATGCTGTGTCAGGTGTTTGACCTGCTGTGCATGGAAGCTGTAACCACACCAGGAAAAGCAATGGAGTCTACATCTGCCTGGTGTGGTTCTACAATAAAAGTTTCAAGCACCATAACTACAGTCTGGAACTCACTTCAATCATTCTACAGAAGGGTGGTAAGTGCTAATGGGCAGGAGCAAGCAAGCAAATTATTCCCTAGACAAGAGGAATCAGAGCTGTCGTAACCCATAGCAACCGACCCCAGTGAGTCAAGGTGTGCCGTGGATCCATAATAGAGGTTTCTTATAGAGGAAAGACAGGGAGACCCATTAGTTTGGTTTACTGTAGATCACCCCTTCCGAGCCACCCATAGTGTTATCCTGTTGTGGGATATGGCTGACCGGGACGGGGAGCGCTACACCAATTTCACCTTTAGAAAAAATTGGCCAAAGTGGAAACTCTCAACTTCGCTCATTGAACTGTTTGGCGAAATCTGATGAAAAAAAAAATCTACTCCTTTTTCTTTTTTCATAGGCTGTCTGTCATTTTTTTGGAGGGGTGGCGGGTGTATTTAGGATAGTTTAGATAACTTCATCTAGTGTCCATTTAATTATTTCTCCCTTGTTTTCATGTGTATCTAATCATTTGTGTACTTATTTTACTGTTCACTGTTTGTTTAAAAAAAAAGTAAAACAATCACTTGGTCCTGTTTGCTATCTTTTATTTTAGCAGTCATGATTAATATTGACCAACTTGATGGGGAAAACTAATCTTGGTGTATTTCTCTTGTTACTCCCTCTATATGTCCTCATTTGTTTACTTTGTTTATACTGAAAAATTTTAATTAAATTAAAAAAGAATTAAAAAGAAAAAAGTGAAACAATGCGGCTAATGAGGTACAAGAACAGGTCCAGAATAGATTAAAGAAGCTTCTGCAACCCTCAGGAGCCACATAACCCCCATACACCCCCCTTGATGCAACATCGCAGAGGTGCTGTAGGGTGTGCTGCAGTAGGGCAGCCCAACTATTTAAATGGACTTCCTACCACAGCTGAATCAAACTCCAAGAAAGACAAGCACCTTTTTCTTTACATCGCACCCCACCACACTGCATGGCAATAGGTTATAGGTAAATATGTGGGATCGACTGCTGCTTTTTTGTTTTTGTTTTTTAAGATGTGGGCTCCTGGCTGTTATCCTGCTCCAGGCTCCACTGCCTACAGAGCTGCTGACCTGAAACAAGTGGAACAATTATAGCAGACATGTACAGAAGGTGAGGCTCCAACCCTCTGACACTCACTGCGCCTCATGCGTTCATTTTCTCATACTCTGGCTTTTTTTAGAGTGCTCTTGCTCTAAAGCTGACTAGCATCTTCAAATTCTGACATCTGTAAACAGGCAAGGACTCATTTCCTGCATCTACACTAATACTAGTGTAAATTCTGTAGTCCTATTCTGTTTCTGCTGTCCTGATACAGAAGGGTGAGTGAGTTTTGTCATGTGAAAATTAAAAGAAAAAAATCTTGAAATAAAAAGGAAACTAATGCAGTCACCACATCTAGGGACTGATAAACTGAAACATATTATATATTTTTTTGCATTTGGGCTTAAAGTGACATTAAAGGCTAATTCCCCCCATGTTCCTCATGGGCAGGGCCCTCCTTACCATCTTGTCTTGAATTGTATTGTGATTGTAATGTCTTCCTTATATTGTAAAGTGCTGCTCAAACTGTTGGCGCTATATACTGTACCTGTAAATCATGTATCATAATAATAATAGTGTAAGAAATTACCCTAAATGATGCCTCTTAATCCGATCATCTTCTTCTTTAGTGTAGTTTTCAGATGTCCCTCCAGCGCTGGTGTGGGTCTCTGATCCAGCGCTGACTCCTCTGCGGCCACCCGAGACTCTTCAGATGTTCGGATGGGAGCGCACGGTGGAAACACAGGTAAGTTTAAACCTGTTTGAAAAGGTTTTTTTAAAACGTTTTTGCATATATCTACTGATTGGTTGCAGTAGACATATGCAAAAACACGCTGAGCACTTAATAAACCTTTAAATATGCTTTAAAGAGAAACTCCAGGATTTTCGAAGATTAACACTTGCAGTGAGGCTAATCCCACACTGCAAGGGTTAACTGCTCATTTTGGTCTAGGGGGCTCAAATCGAAAAAATATACTTACCTGATCCTAAATCCCACCTGGGTTCTAGAATGGTCCCTGCAGCCTCTTCTCTCCCAGGCTCCAGCAGTCTAAGCTCAACTGACGTCCTCACATCTAATACAGTCCATTCACCTGCATTATATGTGAGGATGCCGAGGGACATAAGACAGCCAGGGCTGAGGGGAGAGAGGTGAGGGCTGAATACTGCAAGATCGAGGATCAGGTGAGTATATCTTCTGTATTCGGGCTCCAAGAGAAAAACGAGTTGGAGTTCTTCTTTAATGACACGCTATAATAGTAAAGCCAAAATCGGCACCCCAAACTTTCAAAAACATGCCAGTAAGGGCAACTCCGTTAATTGAATTTCAAAGTATACACTGCTCAATCCCCATAGTTGGACAACACCAACCAAACCAATCACATCAATCAGGTGCAGGCTACAAACATACGTGCTGGCGTAACAAAATCCGGAAATTCCAATGTAGAGCCGCACATCCGACAGTCCATAAAAAAATCAGATTTATTGAAAGTTCATACCATCCAAGTACACAGTAAGATCATCCCACACCGATCCTTTAGCCTCTCACGCGTTCTACCAGATAGGCTTGATCATAGAGACAATGGCAGCTCCCTTGTTTCTATCTTCACAGGTTCCCTTTAATATGAACAGCTTGAAATGTGCTTGCAATATAAATGCCTTAGTACATTCTTCAAGTCAAACAATAAAGTCAGTGTACCCACAGTTACTTTCCCCGCATAGTTTTACAGTATAAATATAGCGTTACAGCACATCAGACTGGAAATAATTATGGAAATTTTTCGAGTAATTACAATGACAACAGCAGGATATATTTATATTTTAGAAATGGATCTTTTAAAATGGTCATAGCTTGTTGGCTCCCATAATTGCTCTTAATAGCTTCCATGTTGGGAGGTTACACCAATGAATTGGTGGATCCAGTGACACTGCTTGTGGTGATTGCCAAGTCGGATGGTAATCCATTCCCATACATGCAATATTGTGTCTATATAAATAATGTAAGCGAAACCGAAAAGACAACGTCACAGCTACTCAGGAGTAATGTAAATAAACGTCATGGTGCGTGCGTGGTCTAATCTTACAGTTGAATATAACATGCATGCCACCCTGAGATTGACTTTACGCTTTGCCTGTTTTAGTATATACTGACACCGGCTCATCTGCAGATTTTTACATGGAAAGCTGAATTGTTATTGTAAATGGTAACCTGAACTGAAAGAATGTGGATGCCGCCACTGCTGACCGTACAAAAACTGTGCATGCGTGTTCTGGGACAGTGACTCAAATAGCATTGAAGCATGAGCATTTTCTAAAGGGGGTCAGCGTCGATCATTTTCACAGTACAGGTCATCTTTTAAAGGAGAACTATGAGGTGAGTGCTTTTCACTCACCTCATAGTTCTAGCCGACCTGTGACAATGAGACTGTTTTGGACCTGCTCACAAATTTAGATCGGATCAAAGATTCCGTACTTGTATCTGCCGCCTGGCCTGATTATACAGAGTATACCCTCGGAGATAAAATGAAATCACGCCAACATCAGTCAGTGTAAAAACACTTCTCCTTTTTATTCTTCTGCTTTTCATAGTTTTATTTAACAGGTGGACGTGTATATTTTAGCGTAGCATTGCAGAAAAGTATTTTAGTTTATATATTCTAGCTTATCATTGGTTAGATCCATTTATGCATAACTTCCTGCCAAGATGTTTATAGATGTTTATATCTTTCGTCTTGGGTGAGTTGTCTGAAGAGGAGGCGCCAACTTGGTTCCTATTTCTACTGCGTACTTCGGATCTGGGGGGGAGGGGGTTTCTGAGTAAGGTTTTGAGTAAGGAGTGCAGAGAAGAGCAGAGAGCAAATTAGCATATATATTACAATTGATCTATTGAGATAGGCATTTTGTCATAATCATGCTTAACCACTTCCATTACAAGACTGTCACAGGTCGGCTCAGTAGATCGGGAGGTGAGCGAACACATACCGGCGTTCGCTCGCCTCTCGATCCTGTCACGGCTCTCTGCTGTGACAGGGGGAGGGGCTGGATTCCCCTCTCCCCGCTCCATCTGCCAGCGCTGACTGGCGGAACGGACAGGGGAGGGGGCCGGTACAGCTGGCTCTGGCTCTAGATAGGCAGAGCCAGCTGTCACTCACGCAGCTGGGCATATCCCGTCCTCTAAGTCGGGATCCGCTCCGGCTGCGCCGTCTCAGTATACCGCGAGCTGTAGCTCGCGGTATACTGAGCTTAAGGTAACAGGAGGACGCTAGTTTGTGTACTCCCGTTACCCTAAGGAGAATTATGGGGAAAAACACTGACCCCATAGTTCTCCTTTAAAGGAAACATGGGGGTTGAATGACAACCTTCCTTCGGAAGATGCTGGTTGCCTGCCTTTCGCACTGACCCTCCTATACCTCCCGACTTCCAATGTCTTTAAAGTGCATTTACACTATGTGCTGCATTAAAGTGACACCAAGCTCAGGAGTTATATCGTAAAAATGCATTTAAGTGCCTTAACTATTAACAAAAATGTACCTTATCTGTGTATCACTCGGCTGTAGATGCTAAAATCCTGCCTGAATTGGTGCTGACACTGTCCTTCCTTCTGGTGGGGGCTACTTTTGTTCCCCATGGTGCCTGTGTCTTGCATACAATCTGATGCACTCTGTTGTAAAAGGGTTGTAAAGAGCTAGGTAGATCCCTCATGCTTCAGAGATTCCACAAGTTAACCAGTAAACTTTTACCTTTCCCACTGCCTATACAGATACACACACCAGACACACTATTCAGGGTAGCTCGCCACCACCAGCAGTTCGTTAGCTGACATATATATATACACACACACACACACTCACACACCCACCCATCCTGAGCATACATTAGCAATACAATCCAACAATCTATAGGAAATATTGTATAGTTAATATGTATAAAAATCCCGCAGAAATCAAATTTCTTGCTTGCCTGATTGCCCTCCTGCATTACCAAGATGTCTGCACAGAGCTGGGATACAAATAAGAGGCATGCCCTGCAAAATTATATACACATTTACTAAGATACTTTCTAAAGGTGCCCATACACTGCTCGATTCTCGTACGAGAATCGCTGGAAATCCCGTGATCGTACGAGAATCGAACAGTGTGAACGAAGACGTGCAACCGTTTCTACTGTACGGTCGCACGTCTTTTGTCTAAGGAGCATGTTAGAAAACCAGCCGAGAATTGTACGATTTTCGGCTGGTTTGAACGGTGCTCGCGAGACAAATGCTGAACGGGCCGGTGTGCGCACGCGCACACTGCCCGTTCAGCATTGCGGTCATCGGAAGCCCGCCCCTCAGGGGGGCGGGCTTGCGATGATCGAGAGTGCGATCTGCCTGTCCAAGATGGGCAGATCGTACGTTTTTTTAATCACTTTACAACCATCGCAAGACTAAGGTCTTGCGATGGTTGTACAGTGTATGTTCACCTTAAGACTTCAGGACTAATAAGATGCAGATGACGCTTCTTTTAACAAATTGAGATTGCTCAGGTGGTAATAAAGAAGGCAACCCTTTCAGCGCCCCAGTAAGTTTGAGAAAGGACATTTAAGGAAAGGCAAAAATCACTTTGATAAGAACAGGTAAAGGTAAGAATCTTAAAAGATGGGCTTATATTCTTGCAATATATGCTTATATTATATGCTTGTATATAATTCTTCTGGAGGGGACTTTTGTTTTCCATTGAAACGTTTACTATGGTCATTAGCTCTGGTGTTTTCTCACTATAAATATACTGTTATTTTACAGCGTGTGTTTTTATCTTTTTTTCTTGAATGTATCTCTTTAAGGCACATACTATTTAATGACTGCTATCTTGTAGCCAGTAAGCTTGTTTGTCCTACCTTACATTCATTTTATATAAATGACCTACCTTGATTGCTTTACAAATAAAGATTACATAATAGATGCCATTCACATTGATTTTTTCTCTTGCGAAACAAGATGTTTAGACCTTTAGAGAATGTGCAGTGGCAGCGGAGGAGCGCACTATATCTCCTCTGTCTGCAGAGTTGGCTGCTGCTAAAGACTCAGCTAGAGACATAGCTGCCATTAAAAATACTCTTGACGATCTTGAGAACCAGTCACAATGTAAAATTTCGCGGGCTTTCCTGAAAATTTGGCAGCTACCTCCCCAGAGTGTTTTCTCACTCTACCTCACATGAATGTGTTAATGGTGTTCATGTTAGAAAGGGCCTTTCCCACAACTCCCAGACAGTGGCTCCAGAAGCTCCCCCCAGACCCCTGATTGGAGAAATCCTTACTTTTCAAGGCAGGGCATCCTTCACCAGGGGAAAGGCATCCAGTATTAGACATGTGTGATTCATTTCATTTCGGGCCCGTGTTGGTGCACCATGGGGATCTGGTTTGTACTTGCCCCCTGGCCCAGGAGTTGCCAGTCAGCCCCTGCTTCACCATCTTAATCCTCCACCCTGGTGCCTGAACCCAAACTGTTTGAATGACCCTATAATCCTGGGAGACTATACCCAGAGTATCTCTGAATATCTCTGAATACTGTGGAACCAATGCCGCCACATCCTCCATGGACAATGTGTGGGAAGCATTTAAGCCTAGCATGTGAGGCTCCTTTATCTCCATTACTGGTATACTAAGAAAAAAATGCAAAAGCTCTCACTTCCCCTACAGAAAAGGGTTTCAGGCTGAGCAAGAATACATTTTCTTCCGCAATAGGTATATGCTACAGGGGCGGCACAGTGGTGTAGTGGTTTGCAGCACTAAGGGTCCCTGGTTCAAATCCTGGCCAGGAAAATGGCTTGTGTGGGTTTCCTACAGGTACTCTGGTTTCCTCCCACACTCCAAAGACATGCTGGACGGTTAATTGCCTCCTGTCTAATTTGGCCCTCATATGTATGCATGTGAGATAGGGACCTTTGATTGTAAGCTCCTTGAGGGCAGGGACTGATGTGATTTGTGCACTATGTAAAGCGCTACATAAAATTGTCAGCGCTATATAAATACCTGTAATAAATACATTTAAAAATTGTGATCATTGCTTCCATGGGGTTACGTTATCTATTGACCTGTTATTCATTTTCTACATTGCTGCTGAGACGACAGCCTGTTAAGTTGTGTATATATATTTATATGGGACCAACATCTATATTTTGGAAAACTTTATTGCATTTTTGTGTAGACATTTTACATCTATGGTTACTTTTTTTCTGTTCAAAGGAAGTTCTTTTACTATTATTACCAATGTACTGTTTGTGGCATTGTGTTGTGGATATACAGTATATATACATACAACACCGTATACATTTTTCTAATATAGTTATATTTGCATTTGTTTCTAAGCAGGGCCCTGTGGTAGTGAGGGTTTGAGGGTTTATATAAATATAAATATATTATATACTGTATGTTTGTCTATAAATATATATATATATTTTTTCTTTTTTTTTTTCTATACA
>NW_017306302.1:1308879-1338241 GCF_000935625.1 Nanorana parkeri | reverse complement strand
AATATAAATATATTATATACTGTATGTGTGTCTATAAATATATATATATATTTTTTCTTTTTTTTTTTCTATACAGTACTGTATTTGTGATTTGGGAATGTGTTATGGAGGAAAATACCTACTTCTCCAAGTGACAGAGATGTGAATATGATGAAAACCTAATAAGAAATGATAAGTCTTGATGAAAAATGATAAGTCTTGATTACTATCTCACTATCTTTCTGGACATAGCACAAACAATCTTCAGAGAGGATTAGACTAGCTCTCCCAATAATCCTATCTGGTTCAAACCGTTTAGAATTCATCACTGTTGAATTCATCCAATGCTCATAGCTAGTTCTATCTAGGGATTAAATATGTTCAGCAATTGCACTCCTTCAATGAACTAAAACAAATTCTTGAGGCCCAAGAAGAATTTTAGCTTCCATCTAGCCATATATTCAATTACCTACTGCTATATCATGCTGCCCAGACCCAGTTTGGCTTGTTTAATGTATCCCTTACCTTTCCAGTACTCAAAACACTGCTAAGGCAATCAGACAAACCCAAACTGTTCTCTACCTACTATGCGGCAATAAATGTTTTTTCTTGTTCCAGATACCAGAAAGCCAAAACAGATGGCATAATCACCTTTTACAACACGTTTGAGGATACCTTTAGGATCTCTATGACATTTTCTAGAGTAATACATTTGAAACTCTTCCAAAAGATCTATTACACCCTACTCAAAATACACAAACTTGGCCTATGCTCCTCTCAATTGTGTTTCTGTGGCTATGAAACTTCTTTCTTTTTTTTTGTGCTTGTTCACTAGCCCAGACATACTGGATTGAAGTAAACAATTTATTGGCGCCTTGGAGCTGCCTAATGTCTGTAATTCTAAAATCTGCCTCCTTGGTATGTTGGAAGGCATGCCTATTTCTAAATATGCTAAAGATAAAAGCAATAAAAAATACTAGGGCTGGTAATGATTAAAATTTTCATGTTCGATTAATCAAATTTTTTTTAAATCGATTAATCTATTAATTTCGGTTAATTATAACGCACATACAGATCCAACTGCATTGGCCTATACACATACAGCACAGCAATGAAGTAATACAATGAACTAGGATCACACTAATCCAGCACATTATTAATCTCACGTGCCCCACTCAATATGGCCGCCGCTTGAGTGGGGCAACTCAGAATAATAACGTGCTGGATTCGTGTGACCCTAGTTAATTTTATTACTTCATTGCTGTGCTGTATGTGTATAGGCCAATGCCTTGGCTAGCGCTCATGCAGAAAGTTTCTTGGGCAAACTCACCGGCCCAAGTGGCTCCGTCGGCTAACGAAGGGGGAAGGAGTCCGGTGACATCACGGACATCAACGTCACCGGACTCCTCCCCCCTTCCCTTCGTTAGCCATCACGGACATCGATGTCACCGGACTCCTCCCCCTTCCCTTCGTTAGCCGGCGGAGAGACACTTGGGGAAGGGGGGAGGAGTCCGGTGACGTCGATGTCCGTGACGTCACCCGTTCGCCGACGGGACTCCCGGAAGCCGGCGTAGAGATGAGTGTTTTCATTAGCGATCAAAATAATTTTCATCGATCAAAAAGTTTAACGATTAATCGAGAAATTAATCTTTCATTTCCACAGCCCTAAAAAATACCTTAAAAAATAGAGATTACATAATGTGTTACATAACTCTATGACAAGGTTACTCAAACTCCATGGAAACTGCTTCAGTATCTATGTCCTCGCTGTATAAACCAGGCTGTGTGAGTACTACAATTTCCATACAGATGTATGATGCAACAAAGCAGTAATGCAACAGCCATGGATATACTGTATGTGTGATGAAATTAATGGTGGATGGAATATAGTCATAATAAATTAATTCCAACTGCGAAAATCCTCTTTTTAGATCACGCATGGAGACCAACAACAACAACACAAATATAGCACTAACTAAATGTTACCAGTGATATTAAAAATTCAGTGTAATTTTTTGTGATTTTACACATTTGTCTAGGTACAAATAGATACATTTTAGAGAATAATGCATTTTTAAATTTAGCTTTTATAATCCTCCTTCTACTCTTTAAAAAAATCCTAAATCTAAACTGTCGAAGATTTTAGTCATGTTCAAAGGTCCTCCCCCTTTTTCTCATATGGCGATTAATTAAAACTGAAAAATTGAAATTCAGCAGAAAATTGGAATTTTCATATTGGATGACTAGGAGTGCCAGGACACCCCAGACCTGATATACTGCATTACAAAGTGTGTAAGGAGTTTATTTTTAATGTGCCAATTGCTAATCCACAGCCTTTTTCTGTATAGACAGCAAGGTACTAACTGTTCAGTGCAATACATAGGGGTCTATTCACCAAGATGCCGAGGGCAGCCGAGTTAATGACCGATCTGAAGTGAAGTGAGTCGAACACTGTGAAATCAGCCGTACATCGGCTTGCTTCGTGTGGCTTCGGCCGACCCGAAGTGCAGAAGGAGTTCGACTAAGCCGATCCAACATCTTTGGGGGAGGAGGCCGGTGACATCACGGACATCGACGTCACCGGACTCCTCCCCCCTTCCCTTCGTTAGCTGACGGAGCCACTTGGGCCGGTGGGACTCAGTGTATATATATTCACTTCTGGATAGCTTTACCCACATTCTGCATCTTAGATTTTCCTTTATGAGGCTCCAAGTCTCTGATTGGCCCTGCAGGTCTGGAGCAAATGCCGCATTCATTCATATGAATTTGCCCAAATACCTGGAGATGTCGCAATGTATATCAGTGTTATATCTTCAGGTATTTACAAGCACAGCAGATGTTCCTGAACGTTCTTGGGCCGGTGAGTTTGCCCAAGAAACTTTCTGCACTAGCGCCAGCCAAGGCATTGGCCTATACACATACAGCACAGCAATGAAATATTAAAATGAACTAGAATCACACTAATCCAGCACGTTATAATTCTGAGTTGCCCCACTCAAGCGGCGGCCATATTGAGTGGGGCACGTGAGATTAATAACGTGTTGGATTAGTGTGATCCTAGTTCATTGTATTACTTCATTGCTGTATGTGTATAGGCCAATGTAGTTGGATCTGTATGTGCGTTATAATTAATCGAAATTAATCAATTAATCAATTTAAAGAATTTGATTAATCGAACATTTTTTATCAGTAACAGCCCTAATTTAAAGGAAAATGTAAGGTGAGTGCTTTGCACTCAGCCACATAATCTGAGCCAACCTGTGACAATGAAACTGTCACAGGTCGGCTCAGTAGATCGGGAAGTGAGCGAACACATAGCGGCGCTCGCTCATTTCTCGATCTATCCCCGCAGGTGAGCCGTAACAGGGGAGTGATTGGATTCCCCCCTCCCCTGTCCTATCCTCCAGCGCTGACTGGTGGAACGGACGGGGAGGGGGCAGGTACAGCTGGCCCTGCCTCTACATAGGCAGAGCCAGCTGTCACTCACCCAGCTGGGCGGATCCAGACATAATTGTCGGTATCTGTTTCAGCTGCGGTGTCTCAGTATACCGCGAGCTGCAGCTCATGGTATACTAAGCTTTGCGTGACGGGAGGACGCTAGTTTGTGTCCTCTCATTACCCTTCGGAGAACTATGGGGAAAAGCACTAACCCCATAGTTCTCCTTTAAGCTAGATGGAAGAGTGAATTTTGGTTACCATAATGATAGGGAGAGCCTATAACTATGACACACTGGCAATCCAGTTACTGGAGACAAATTGGCAAAAGGTGGTAACCCTACAATCAGGACCAGGGGCTCTCATGTCTGCACCCTGTGCCAGCCCAACCACTATGCCTGCCATTCTGCAAGCTCCATGCGTCTCAGCTTAGGGAGTTATGCTTTTGCATCTTTGCCTTCGGTGCCAGAAGTCCTTGCCCTGGCATATCCCGCCAGGAAGGGCTGTGCTGTGTGACAGAACTGTGTACATTTCAGAACTAGATGGACAGAAAAATAAAATCTTTTGGCATGTAAGACAGCTTGCTTATATGTATTTAATCTGTGTATGTAGCTGTTTAACTGGGCCTCTGCTTTAATTGCTTAGTTTTCATTGCTGCCTGTGTCCCAGTTTGGACTGTGTGCTGTAAGTGATGTATAAAGCTCTCAGTCGTCCCCACTCCAGGTTAAAAAAATATATATATGTTATAGTGTGTTCACCTTATGGATAGATATTGTCTACTTCCTGTCCTGGTGACCACGCAGGAAGTAAAACAAAATCATACTTGGGTATAGAAACAACAATAAATATCAGATTGAGGTCCTGACATGGAACTGAATTGATAAAAAAGCTTTTACAGGCCTCAACAGGTTTTTACAAAGCCTCAAACAGTGCTGAATCTTGCCAATACTCCCTTGTAAATGTTTGCTAAATCAGATACTCTACAGACATGGACTGAATTTAAGACACTGTGTAGTGTTTGCCTTCATCCCTAGGTTTCAAAGCAAAGGCAAGCGTAAAGATGGATACAAGGAAACTCAGAAAATGAAAGCCCAGCTCTAGACAATTTCTTTCCTTTTTTAGTAAATGGTGTCCCATGTGGTTAGAAAACATAAAAAGCATCTCTGGCTGCACACTCACCTAATCTCTGGTACTATCCCCAACCACCTTCCCCCCAGCAATTGCCTGTTAATATTAGATGTCAACAGTCTTTTGGATTAAATGATGGCCAACATCATTCAACCCAGAAGACTAAGACATCCTGTGAGTGCAGAGTGTCATGGATCCACCCGTGAGCAAGCTCCACTGCTGTGCTCTGCACTTATATTGTTTAAATTGTTATGATGCAGACAGCAGTGCTAATGTGATAAGGTCAGTGTCGCTCTGCATTTTTGAGCTGCCGAACAGGTTAAGAGGAAGAGAACCTGTGTGTCACATGACTGGCCTGAAACTCCATGAACCCATCACACTCCTGACCGCTTAATCCAAACAATAATTGGT
Source organism: Nanorana parkeri (assembly GCF_000935625.1). Classification (NCBI taxonomy): domain Eukaryota; kingdom Metazoa; phylum Chordata; class Amphibia; order Anura; family Dicroglossidae; genus Nanorana; species Nanorana parkeri. The sequence goes on along the minus strand of NW_017306302.1, from coordinate 1,333,288 downwards.
GGGTGCAGCGGTGATCGACGGATGGCAATTGCACATGCACAAATAGAGATGAGGCACCGGCACTACAAATGCAGATCAAATGCATCTATTTATTGCCGTAGATGACACAAGTGCAACGTTTCGGGGTCTCGCAGGATCCCCTTCCTCAGGCAGAAAATGTTATTGACATCTACATCAATAAGTAAACGCATTTGATCTGCATTTGGAGTGCCGCTGCCTCATCTCTATTTGTGCACATTACTGGCCTGAAGTCATCTTGAATGGGGAAGTATGAAAAAAATTTAAAGCATAAAATACAAGCAGGGGGCCTCCAAGTTGAAGGGGGGCAACTGGAGGACAGAGCTAGGAGTAGAGCATGAAAACAAAAGGCGCTCAGATCCTACTAAGGTGCACCAACATTAAAGTGTTACTACGCTCAGGAGTTAAAGTGACATTAAACACTCAGATTTCTTAAAAGAAACAAATACTGTAATGTGTGCCTTACTGTAATCCATGGTAGTTTCCCTTCTCTTTGCTGCTCTTCCTTTAGAATCCTCATATCTTCTCATGCTTGGGGAGAACTTCCCTTTGCAGCCTCTTCCTGTAGTGCTGGCTCAGGTTGTGAACCTACACACAGACACCATGTAGCCATTCCAGAGACAAGGCAGTCTGCTGCAAAACAGAAGTTCTGCAGAGCATGAGAACAGATACAGATTTAAAAGGAAGAGCAGCAAAGAGAAGGGAAACAACCATGGATTACAGTAAGGCACACATTACAGTATTGTTTTGTGTTAAAAAATCTGAGGGTTTAATGTCACTTTAAATCTTAAAAATGCATTCAAGTACACTAACTATTAACAAAAATGTATCTTATTTGTGCATTACTCAGTTGTAGATCCTGAAATCATCTCTGAATTTGTGTTGACACTGTCCTTCCTTCTGGAGGGTGGCTACTTTTTTCCCTATGGTCCTGTGTGTGTTGTAAAGTAGCCACAGCTCCAAGCTCAACTATAATTTCAATACAAATTAGTAAACTAAACCTGAGATTATAGTCCACCACGGGAACGAGCTTGGGGTGGTGGCTTCTTTACAACATACACAGGGACCATGGGGAACAAAAATAGCCGCCCTACGGAAGGAAGGGCAGTGTCAGCACCAATTCAGAGATGATTTGAGAATCTAAATCTGAGTGATACACTAATAAGATCCAGTGTTGTTAATAGTTGGGATACTTGAATGTATTTTTTTAAATTTAACTCCCGAGTTTAGTGTCACCTTGAATAAAAATTTTGTAAATGCAAGAAAATTATGAGTGTGTACTTTTTCTCACATAATGTATTCTTCTGATCTCTGCAGCCTAAAAGTACTGTGTTCTTTATTCTAATGGTGAACAAAATCTTTCTTGGAAGAAGATGTGAAAGATTGCCGGCTATTTGATCAGAACAGACTCAGGGGTTTTATTCCCACTGTTCTTCCATGCTGTGTATTTGTTGCCTTAAAACCTTGGCAAATCAGCAATGTTTGTAAACCTTTCCCTTTATTCTCATTTCTGGCATACACAGAATCATTTGTTTAATGGTCACTTGGGAAACTTATTTTAATTTTTTGTAATCCACAGGTGTAATATGGGCTCAGATAGTAATGCATTGTGTGTGTATTAAAGCACCCTTGTGGTGAAATAAAGTAGAAGCCATTATTGCTTTAAAGTTGATCCAAACCCTAACTGGATAACATTGCTGGCTTATGTCAAGAGCAGAGTGCTTTTGACATCAGTTGGAGAAATTTCTGAGATCATTTAGAGTTGATTGATAAGTGCATTTGACCTGCTTCAAGCTGATTTTGCATTCCCATTAACTTCTAGGGGGAGAGAAGTTCAGAAGTTTGGATGCAAACAAAAGCCTGTTGACCCAGACCCTTTGTTTGCTAAGGTATTTTGTATCATAAACAAGTGTCATGGATTTTTACAAATAAAATACTGTTTTCATGATCATCAGTGCTGCTAAAATCCTTCAGCATCTTTCAGCCACTTCCTGTCTACATGCACTCATTCAAGTGTTGGCTGCACATCATTGCTCAGGACTATGGTTTAGAGAATCCTGTTTGAAATTCAACGAGCCTAAACTTAACAGTGAATCCCACTGAAGTCTATGGAAGGCAAATCTTATTTGGTAAATTCTGCCATTTTTAAGGCTAATAGGCAAACTACTGTCAAAAGAAAAACATGGGATGCTGGCCATTGGCATGGGAGACATGTATCAAAGCAAACTTTTTGTAAAAAATATCATACAGTGGGAAGGGAGTCTTTTCATGCGGCTTTGAGTGCAACATTAAAAATATACTAACCCTTTAAATCACATGTTTTAGGGATGCCTTAAATCGTTACATGGTGGAACGGAGGAATTTTCACAGACAGTATCAACATGGTACACTGGCAGTGCACATTTGGCAGGGGAAATTATTGTTTTCTTTTCCAGTTAGCTTGGCTTACATGCTGCAGGAGCAACCCAAATTGATTGATTGCAGTTCGGGAAAAAGAAAGCTTTTTTTCAGGTAGTTTTTGCAGCCACACATAGTTCAGTGTGGCTGTCCCTGTTTTCGCTGATGCACACCTATCCTGCCGTTGGCCAATTTCTATCAGGCTTTAATTAAGAATTAGGAAACCATAGATGATACAGCAGTGTCAATTTGGCCAGCAGCAGAATTTTAATGACAGAGAATTGGCCAGCAGTAGAACATTTTTTTTTTTTAAATAATAAAGTTTTATTGATTTTTTAAGTGTTGCGTACAACAAGTACAAAGTATTTATTATGAGTACAACCAGTACAACAGGAACAACAGGTACCAACATGGGGGAAATAAACGATTGGACAAGACCTGTAACATTAGGTGTTAAGATGTTGATGCATTGTCTTATCAGGTCAAGTGAGGGGGGTTAGTACCCTGGACTCAGCCGCAGATGTAGATCTAATTGTAGAAGTGATCAGGTCCCATTGAACCTTGAATTTAGATAGGGGAAGGGAAAGAAGGGGGAATGGGGGAGGGGAGGGGGTGGGTGTGATAATAAATGAGGAAAAGTAGGAAGAGGAAAAGAGGAGGAGACGAAACAGGGGAGGAGTAGTAGAGAAAGAAGAAAAGAATGAGCAGCATATAGTATCTCAGATAATAGTTACCTCCGTTCAAGTTTTAGTTTTAATTCGAGCGAGCAATCGCATTATGTATTCAGAGTGATTTGAAGTGATCTGTATCCATGTACCCAAGCCAGGGCGTCCAAATGGTGTCAAAAGCTACATGTCTATCGTGTAAGTGGGCCGTCAGCATCTCCAGGTGCATAATGCGACACATTTCTCCAATCCATTCCTTTATTGTTGGCGTACTGGTTGCATTCCCATTAACTTCTAGGGGGAGAGAAGTTCAGAAGTTTGGATGCAAACAAAAGCCTGTTGACCCAGACCCTTTGTTTGCTAAGGTATTTTGTATCATAAACAAGTGTCATGGATTTTTACAAATAAAATACTGTTTTCATGATCATCAGTGCTGCTAAAATCCTTCAGCATCTTTCAGCCACTTCCTGTCTACATGCACTCATTCAAGTGTTGGCTGCACATCATTGCTCAGGACTATGGTTTAGAGAATCCTGTTTGAAATTCAACGAGCCTAAACTTAACAGTGAATCCCACTGAAGTCTATGGAAGGCAAATCTTATTTGGTAAATTCTGCCATTTTTAAGGCTAATAGGCAAACTACTGTCAAAAGAAAAACATGGGATGCTGGCCATTGGCATGGGAGACATGTATCAAAGCAAACTTTTTGTAAAAAATATCATACAGTGGGAAGGGAGTCTTTTCATGCGGCTTTGAGTGCAACATTAAAAATATACTAACCCTTTAAATCACATGTTTTAGGGATGCCTTAAATCGTTACATGGTGGAACGGAGGAATTTTCACAGACAGTATCAACATGGTACACTGGCAGTGCACATTTGGCAGGGGAAATTATTGTTTTCTTTTCCAGTTAGCTTGGCTTACATGCTGCAGGAGCAACCCAAATTGATTGATTGCAGTTCGGGAAAAAGAAAGCTTTTTTTCAGGTAGTTTTTGCAGCCACACATAGTTCAGTGTGGCTGTCCCTGTTTTCGCTGATGCACACCTATCCTGCCGTTGGCCAATTTCTATCAGGCTTTAATTAAGAATTAGGAAACCATAGATGATACAGCAGTGTCAATTTGGCCAGCAGCAGAATTTTAATGACAGAAAATTGGCCAGCAGTAGAACATTTTTTTTTTTTAAATAATAAAGTTTTATTGATTTTTTAAGTGTTGCGTACAACAAGTACAAAGTATTTATTATGAGTACAACCAGTACAACAGGAACAACAGGTACCAACATGGGGGAAATAAACGATTGGACAAGACCTGTAACATTAGGTGTTAAGATGTTGATGCATTGTCTTATCAGGTAAGAAAATTGGCCAGCAGTAGAACATTTTTTTTTTTTAAATAATAAAGTTTTATTGATTTTTTAAGTGTTGCGTACAACAAGTACAAAGTATTTATTATGAGTACAACCAGTACAACAGGAACAACAGGTACCAACATGGGGGAAATAAACGATTGGACAAGACCTGTAACATTAGGTGTTAAGATGTTGATGCATTGTCTTATCAGGTCAAGTGAGGGGGGTTAGTACCCTGGACTCAGCCGCAGATGTAGATCTAATTGTAGAAGTGATCAGGTCCCATTGAACCTTGAATTTAGATAGGGGAAGGGAAAGAAGGGGGAATGGGGGAGGGGAGGGGGTGGGTGTGATAATAAATGAGGAAAAGTAGGAAGAGGAAAAGAGGAGGAGACGAAACAGGGGTGTATGTATCGTCCCAATCTGTTGGCAAGGAGCTTGGCGAATAATTTTATGTCAACGTTAATTAAAGAAATTGGCCTGTAGCTGGCACATAAGGTTGGATCCTTGTCGTCCTTCAGTATGACTGTAATATGGGCCTCTTGGGATTGAGGGGTGAATTTGCAGTCACTAGAGATGGAATTAAAAGTCTGTTCGAGTATAGGAGTCAAGGAATCCCAGAAGTGTTTGTAGAAGGAGCCAGTATATCCGTCCGGACCTGGGCTTACCTGGTTGGAGGGTAAGGATAGCACTTAAAATTTCTTCTTGTGAGAAGGGGGCGGCTAATGTCGTTTTTCGTGTCGTCAGATAGGTTGTTGGTTCATTAATGCCCTTCACATTAAGTGAAATAAGATTCATGGGCGTCATTGTGAGCGTTTGGAACTATATCTGTCAGGTATGCAGAACAAGTTGGTAGGCAGAGTAGAGAAAAGATAGAGAGAGAAAAGAAAAAGGGAAGAATGGGGTGAGAGAGAGAGAAGAAGGGAAGAAAAGAAAAAGAGAGAGAGAAAAAGAAAAAAAAAGGGGGGAGGGGAGGTAGGGGGAGGAGGGAAAGGTAAGGAAGGGTGGTAGGTTGACCTAAATGTCAACTACTAAAGAGGGGTACGAGTTCCCAAAATACACGTACTAGGAGCGAGAAACTCAGGAGATTAGAAAATCTCGTCACTAGACGTGTGGCCTATGTGGGGTAGAGGAAGCTTAGACGGTAGCATCTGCAGCCGGGCCAGGCATCGAAGACAGGGGAAGTAATTGCACTAATGAGTGCCAGTTCGCATGGAAAACTATATAAGATGTATATATATAAAAAATATGCAACAGGAATCACATAATATAGTATAGTAGACAAGCATTAATATAGCAAATAACGGATTTTATAGCGATGAGGAGGATCCATTTCCATAGTGTACCGGGTGTGAATGAGGATCATCATTTAGAGCTGTAGGAAGAGAATATTAGAAAAGCGAGTGGTGTAACAACTGAAATAAGACCCCAGACGAGTAAAAGGTGAGGGTGGCCTATGCGTAGGAAGAGGGCTAGATTGGAAAGTGCTTCTGGTTCCATCTCACTCCTATGTGGGCAAGACCGTGGGCACTCATGTTGTATATGGAGGTGAATGGGTGCAGTAGCCAACAGCCAGGGTCATTATATGGAGGCGTGGTAGGGATGTAATCTTTTCGGGTATGGGGGGGAGTGAAATAGGAAGGGTGGTAGATGGAGACCACATATATATAGTTTAATGGTACCAGTTCGGGTATTAAATAGGGTTCTATAGTGGTAGGGAAGTGATACCAGGGGTCCTGAAGTGAAGGGTAATTATAGTTCTAGGATAGGAGGAGTATGCAAGTAAATGGTCCTTCGGCGTGTGGGACAATCAGAATGTGATCAGATGAGAACAAACAGAACATAAGGAGTGGGACCCTCCTCAATCCCTGCTAAGTTTCTGGTATTCTTGTGTGGTTGGGATGAAAGGGGGAGATGTTTGTCTAGCATTTGGGATGGTTTAGTGTTTTAAGAAAAACTTGGAAGTATAATGTTGGCTAATATATTCTCTTATGGGGGAACACGAACAGGGATAGTCTCTACCCAGGCATAGTGTTGGGCTCTCTCCTTTCAGAGACAGGTTATAGTGTTAGATTATTCTGGTTGAGAGTATCACCTAGGGTATGGTAAGTGTCAAAGAGTATATAAAGACTGCGTGAGAAGTGAGGTGAAGATAACATAATATTAAAACAGATTTTTGTTTGCGGTTGGGGGAAAGGCAGGGTCCCCTCCAAGGTTTGATGTAATGGGATAGGGTAAAAACATCTGAGGTTTGAGCTATGTGCCACTCAGTATAGTAGGCAACTGGCATTAGGCTAATAATCATATGGTTCTGTACGGACGTGGAGGGTTTGAGTCTAGTTAAAAAAGGTAGCATTATATCCATTTAGTCTATACAGTAACAGTATATCATACAATCAAGCCTCAACATATATGACAACAAGGGTGGAACCATAGTAAAATAAGAAGACAGTTAACAAAACCCTTCTCTCAGGAGGTAGAGAGACTTCTGTGAGCTGCTTGTGGCAGGTTTTGCAAAGTCAGGATGTAAAAAAGAAGAGATAAAATAATAAAAAAAGAAAATAAAATAATAATAAAAAAAGAAAAAAAAGAAAAAAGGGATCTCTGGGGATCAGTCAGAGTCAATCTCTATACTCATATAGAATATGTCTCTCCCCTGTAAACGGCAAACTGTAATAGTTCAGTATCAACACAGGAGCAGTATGAAAGCATCCTGAATAAGTTTTCAGGCAGATGCATACTGAACAGTAATTTAAACTTTTGGATGGGTAAGTATTATAGCTTTGTGGGAACAGTCACGTCTAAACATGTTACAGGGCTCATGAAGATGAGTAGAGATATCACGATATAATCAACTATGGTGATATAGAAATACTTGCGGTTGGGATTAAAACAGGATCTCCTTTGTAACTTGTGGCAGATGTTCAATGGAGTAAATCCATGAAGAACTTGAAGGGAGAGGGTGAGAAGAAATCGACTGAAACCAGGCATTGCTGCCATAGTAGCGCAGGGGGATCCTAGCGGCTTTTCCTCTGAGGGAGAACTTCCTTCCACTCATCGCCTCCTTGGGTAATCGTGAGAGTAGGTGTTGGAGGATCCGGCCATGGTTCCAGCTCGACGGAAGGAATCCTAGTTGCTTGATGAAGCTGTCTAGGTCGGCAGGGCTTCTGAGGATAGTTGACTTGCCGTTCTTTCTCGCAAGTAGGTGAAAAGGGTAGCCCCAGCGATAGGAGATGTCTCTGTCGCGTAGTATCCTAGTCAGGGGACGAAGGGCCCTCCGTCTGGCCAAGGTGCGCTGTGAGAGATCTGGAAAGAGTGTGATCTCTGCCCCGTCGAAATCGAGGCATCTCTTCTCTCTGGCCTTCACCATGATCTCCTCTTTTTGGCGAAAAAAGTGGATTCTGCATAGTACATCGCGCGGTTGCATCATGGAGGGATTTCTGAAGCTAGGGACGCGATGTACTCTATCCATCTCTAGGGCCTCTGTTGCAGGACGATTCAGGAGTGAGTTTAGGATACCGCGTACTGTGTGTTCGAGTTCCGCCGCGACAGTGGCCTCTGGGATGCCGCGGATCCTGATGTTATTTCTGCGGCTCCTATCCTCCAAGTCATCCAAGTGATACCAGGTCGATTGTAGTTGCTGGTGCTGCTGAGCAGCTACAGATTGAAGCTCCCCGAATGGCAGTGTGGTGAGAGGAAACTTTCTCATCGACGGTATCCATGCAACGGTGAAAGCCATGGATCGCCTCCCGCAGGTCCGCCATGTCTCGCTTGTGTAAGGCCTCGAAGCGGGAGAAGAGAGCTTCTATGTCCTGCTTCGTGGGTAGATGGGTGAGGGCTCGGCGGAACTCCCCCTCATCTTGATCTTCATCTGAGGATGCAGCATTAAGCCGAGAAGAGACGGGGGAGTCCTCCTGATGTGTTGGTGTTCGGGTTGGAGAAGCTGGGACGACACGTGTGGTCGCTATATTGTCAGTACGGCGGCGACCTTGCGTATCCTGTGAGCTCTGGAAAAAAGTCTTGATATCCGATTTAGCGGATCGAGCGGGCGTTTGCTTTGATCCCGTTGTTTTCTTCTTGTTTGTAGGACCCATTGTATGTCTTGAGAGTGATGAATAAAGGCACTATAATCATATGCCTGGCCCGGGACGCAGGAGCTAGCAAAAAGAGCTGCCGTCCGCCACCATGTCCAAGCTCCGCCCCCCAGTAGAACATTTTTAATCAGCAAGGCAATGCCTAAATCACAAAATGGAACCAGGGGCCATTTGCTTTGCAAGCTTTGTGATTGACCAAGAGGAGAGGGGGACAGAGATGCCACATCAGCGCTAAGGTCTATGAGACCTGCACTGCTACAGCTAGAGTTGATACAGATGTTCACTTGGGCTGGACCTCCACCTACATGTATAGCTGTTTTTTGAGGAAATGAAAGCAGTACTGAATATGAGAGATGGAATTTCAGAAAAGGCATTGTGTGCAGGGCTTCTGAGGATAGTTGACTTGCCGTTCTTTCTCGCAAGTAGGTGAAAAGGGTAGCCCCAGCGATAGGAGATGTCTCTGTCGCGTAGTATCCTAGTCAGGGGACGAAGGGCCCTCCGTCTGGCCAAGGTGCGCTGTGAGAGATCTGGAAAGAGTGTGATCTCTGCCCCGTCGAAATCGAGGCATCTCTTCTCTCTGGCCTTCACCATGATCTCCTCTTTTTGGCGAAAAAAGTGGATTCTGCATAGTACATCGCGCGGTTGCATCATGGAGGGATTTCTGAAGCTAGGGACGCGATGTACTCTATCCATCTCTAGGGCCTCTGTTGCAGGACGATTCAGGAGTGAGTTTAGGATACCGCGTACTGTGTGTTCGAGTTCCGCCGCGACAGTGGCCTCTGGGATGCCGCGGATCCTGATGTTATTTCTGCGGCTCCTATCCTCCAAGTCATCCAAGTGATACCAGGTCGATTGTAGTTGCTGGTGCTGCTGAGCAGCTACAGATTGAAGCTCCCCGAATGGCAGTGTGGTGAGAGGAAACTTTCTCATCGACGGTATCCATGCAACGGTGAAAGCCATGGATCGCCTCCCGCAGGTCCGCCATGTCTCGCTTGTGTAAGGCCTCGAAGCGGGAGAAGAGAGCTTCTATGTCCCGCTTCGTGGGTAGATGGGTGAGGGCTCGGCGGAACTCCCCCTCATCTTGATCTTCATCTGAGGATGCAGCATTAAGCCGAGAAGAGACGGGGGAGTCCTCCTGATGTGTTGGTGTTCGGGTTGGAGAAGCTGGGACGACACGTGTGGTCGCTATATTGTCAGTACGGCGGCGACCTTGCGTATCCTGTGAGCTCTGGAAAAAAGTCTTGATATCCGATTTAGCGGATCGAGCGGGCGTTTGCTTTGATCCCGTTGTTTTCTTCTTGTTTGTAGGACCCATTGTATGTCTTGAGAGTGATGAATAAAGGCACTATAATCATATGCCTGGCCCGGGACGCAGGAGCTAGCAAAAAGAGCTGCCGTCCGCCACCATGTCCAAGCTCCGCCCCCCAGTAGAACATTTTTAATCAGCAAGGCAATGCCTAAATCACAAAATGGAACCAGGGGCCATTTGCTTTGCAAGCTTTGTGATTGACCAAGAGGAGAGGGGGACAGAGATGCCACATCAGCGCTAAGGTCTATGAGACCTGCACTGCTACAGCTAGAGTTGATACAGATGTTCACTTGGGCTGGACCTCCACCTACATGTATAGCTGTTTTTTGAGGAAATGAAAGCAGTACTGAATATGAGAGATGGAATTTCAGAAAAGGCATTGTGCAACTTACTGTGTTACCGTATGACTCTTTCACCCAGAGTTGGGCTTTGAACTCAAAGCAAAGGCTGGAGTTTTACTAGAAGATTTAGGATACTGCAGAGGATACAGCTGGGTCAAAGTGGCCAGTAGTAGGACAGTTTTATTCAGGGATAATAGACCTAACTAGTGTATGCCTAACATTTAATTTAACAGTGTGGATACGGGGTGCAGTGAATGTGACCAATATAATTTGAAATGGTTAAGGCGCACGCTGTTCTTGCACTTTTTTTTCTCCAAACAATGCAGTTGTGTGCTGGAAACAAAAAGTAGCTCCACAAACAGCTGGTAAGCAACAAGCATAAGCTGCGCTTTGAGCACACCAGAATTAAAAAAAGAAATCCCATAAAGAATTAAAAAGTGCACAATACCTTCCCTGGTTGTAGTCTCAACCTGCAGTGCATGCGACAAGGTGACAATGCAGGAATACACATGGGAGAATGTTGTCACACCATGACAGTATCTAAACCCTGGCTTTTATGGCAAGATCACTAGATATTATTTATTACAGGCATTTATTTAGCAATGACAATTTACACAGCGCTATACATTCACATCAAGAAAAACAAATAGCAAAAGTGCTCCATCTTGGAGCACATGGGGCAGAAGATTAAATTGGGTGCAGTTTTGTCAGGAGGAAGCCCAACCTCCCTAAAGGCACAAGTACGCACAAGGGACCCCGCACATCACAATGGCAGCTGAGACCCCCATGCGTCACTGCACCAAATCAGTCAAGCAAAACAAATGGCAAACGCACTCATCAATTCGTTACCAGCTTCACAGCAAGGTGCACATGGAAGGGCTTCAGACAGTAAAACAGCAAAAAGTTTCCAGGCACACTCACCAGCCAGCATGCAAAAAAACCTGTCTAACCACGAAGGTTAAAAACAGAGGTTTGGATACACGTCTTCTGCAGAAAATGTGAAATCCACACAGCCACGTCAAGGCACCTCCATATAGTGCTGTCCTAACTCGAAACTATGAGAGTCTCCATCTTGGAGCACATGGACCGCACTATGTGGAGGTGCCTTGACGTGGCTGTGTGGATTTCACATTTTCTGCAGAAGACGTGTATCCAAACCTCTGTTTTTAACCTTCGTGGTTAGACAGGTTTTTTTGCATGCTGGCTGGTGAGTGTGCCTGGAAACTTTTTGCTGTTATACATTCACATCAGTCCCTGCCCTCAAGGAGCTTACAATCTAAGGTCCCTATCTCACATGCATACATAAAGGGGCCAATTTAGACAGGAGCAAATTAACCTTCTAGCATGTCTTTGGAGTGTGGGGGGGGAACTGGAGTACTCGGAGGAATCCCACGCACATTTTTTAAATTATATTCACATTTATAAATCTTATATGAACTGTTAGTCATTAGGTTTGGATAAACTTTAACTCACCACTACAGCTACTGTTCTATGTGCTGACCCCTGCTGCATCTCATGTCAAGAACCTGAAAGTTAATTCTTAAAGACTGTAAGGAATGTTCCCCACATTCCTCATATGACAGCACTTGTGAGCTTTCTGATTGGCTGTTAAGGCACCCACTAGTGCTTTGTAGGGAGCAGTGCCATTGTGCATGTCTGCCTCACTCCCAAAAGTACCATGATTTTTTAAAGTATATGTAAAGTCCACATTTTTTTGTTTGATTTTCAGGAAGAGGAGGGTATATTCAAAACCCATGTCCCATTTCTTTTCTTTTTTGCTATCCGTGTCCTGTCAGGGAGATTTCCCCTCACTTCCTGCCCCAGGAACACAGCAGGAAGAAAGAATAAATCTTTCTAATGTCAGGGGTTATCCCCTCCGTTTTCTCCATTGAAAGAATTTCCCTTACCTCCTTTTTTCTGATATTCATAGGGGTCTATTCACGAAGCTGCCGAAGGATCTGGCCGTAGCTTACCAATGCTTTTCAATGGGAAAATTTCATTTTTTCTTTTTTTTCTATTCTGACATCGCTCGTGAAAAAAAAGACACAGCAGTGTTTCTGTCCTTGGCCACCGGACAATAGGAAACTATTGGGCGGAGCTAGCTGTCACTGCTAGCTCCGCACAATCGTTTTCTATTTACTTTTTAAAACTTTTTTCACTCTTTTCCTGTTCTGCTCGGTACCTCTCACTGCTGTTCGGCATCTTTAAGAATAGCCCGAACAGCAGTGAGTAGCCTGCCGGAGGTTCGGCTCAGCCGATCCAGATGTTGGATCAGCTGAGTCGAACTCCTTCTGCACTTCGGGTCGGCCAAACATGCTGAGCATGTTCGGCCGACCCGAAGCCACACGAAGCAAGCCGATGTACGGCTGATTTCAGCCGATGTACGCCTGAAATCAGCCGTACCAGCCTGAAGCGAATAGCCGAACAGTGTTCGGCTCACTTCACTTCAGGTCAGTCATTCACTCGGCTGCCTACGGCAGCTTAGTGAATAGACCCCATAGTGTAGTTTACAGACCTCATCTGCCTATTGTTTTGTAAATTGCCTGTCTCGGCCCTAGAAGTGTCTTAATTACAGTGACGTGCTGTGCCTTCTGTCCTGGGTGAGGAATTCCCCAGTTCCGTCCCCAGCCCGCCGAAGCTCTGACCCCACCCAGCTGAAGCTCTGCCTCCATTCCGCCGCAGCCCTGCCCCCAGCTCAGTAACCATGCTATGTGGGGAGGAGGAAGGGAGGAGACAGGTGGTCGTCACTGGGGAGGCATCAAGATCGACGTCCTCGCTGTTTTTTTTTCTTTTTTTGATTGGACAGCTTGGACCAATGGCGCATTGCCATTGGTCCAAACCATCCACAGAGCACACGCCTCTAACACAGATTAGAGGCTGTGACAGCTCTTGCCTCACCAAGTTAGGTTACACAAGCAGTGGGGAAGCCCGCTGCTGTGTAACCTAACTAGCTGTCAAAAGCCAGATGCAGCGCCGCCTGTAATTAACAGGCAGCGCTCAGTCCATGACAGGTTACACAGCGGGGAGGCTTTCCCTGCTCTGTAACCTGTTACAAGCCACCCTGAATCGAGAAAAAGCTGTCAGCTTCAGACTTGAAGCAGACACCTTTTTTCTTCATAATACTAGGTGAGGCTCTGCCTCACCTGCCTCCCCTGACCGCACATCCCTGCTTAATTAACTGGCAGGTTATACAGAACACCACAAAGAGTAAAAAAAGAACAAATATGTAAACTGCACCATGCATCTGCATGACGAAGGACAGCTTGCACATATTCAACTGACATCTTAGCTGAAAAAAAACTACATTTAAAGCTGTATTGAAAAATTATTTAAATGTATATCATCTAAATCCAAGAATCTATTAAAAAATCTTGAAAATTACTTTTCAAATACCAACAGTCTATAAAAAATCTGTTCAATACAGCCAAAAGCCCACATCTCACTACTTTCTTTTTAAATTAGCCTTGTCTTGACCTTGTTTGCCTGCCACTGAACCTGACCCCTGCTTTGGAATTTTACTTTTTTATTATTAATTGTGATTTGGTTCTTTGCCTGTCCTTTTCCTGACCCTACCTACTGAATATTAATTTTGTTTTACAAACCGATCTTTTCATCTGCTGACATTGGCCTATACCTGACACTGATTCTTGGCTCTGTGTACCAGGTCTGGTTCTCCTTACTCAATAAAAAGCTTGTGTATAAGTCCTTCTGTAGCTAAGCACAGGCATGTGTCCCAACATGACTAAATCCAATATCACATGGACACTTTCAAACCAATGAAGAAAGTAAGCAATTCATTTAGGCTGCATTCTCAATGAGGAATTGAATTATGGCAATTTGAGCTGGTTATGGACTGGCGTACTTAAAGTATTTATTAAGCCAATGACTAAAATTTCATATAACTTGTTAATGTATATAATATGTAATCAATGTTATTTAAAAAGTAGTTTTCAATATTTTAAATCTTCAGCTTTCATTTAAGTATTGGCCCCTTTAAGATTACCTAATCGATTGCACAAATGCTTACTTACCTAGTTCCAATGTGCCAGGCCTGAGTTGTTTGTTTACATCCTAAGCCGGACATCTCCTTCAGCTGGCTGTGTCTGTGCAGTAGATCCCTGTTGACTTCTATGGGGCTCATCTTCCTAAATTGTTCCATTAAATCGTCAATGGGGATAAGTGCACTTATCCTTTAAAATAAAATGTGTTGATCCTGCTATAAGGGTCCTTGTTTAGCCATTTCCTTTTGTAGGGTAACACCACTCTGTACCTCTCCCATTTTTGCTCATACATTCACTCTGTCACACGAGTCCCAAATGGACACTACAAGTGGTTGTTTTTATCACACATTTCACAGGTATGGTCCACTATTATCGCCATTAGGAAATCCAACCTGTATGGATTTGAATGTTTACTTACATTTGCCTATTTAAACACAGAACAGCAGGACAAAGCTTGCAATTAAAAAACAGAGCCCTGCACCTGGGTGACACCATTGGAGGGGTGACATCTCTTAAATGTCAGGCACTCGGTCATGGTTCGAGAGCCCGACAGTTGCAGGAGAAAGGATGGGACCCGGCGGCATAACTTATCCCACCAGGTGAACGTCCCCTCCTCTCTCTGCAGGCGTCCTCCACCAAGATGGCCGCCGGAAGATATTACCAAGATGGCCGTGCATGCGCATGACATCACGGCGGGGTGTCATCCGATACCCGCTCTGGGTGACATCCGGCCTCGGGAAGCCCCTGCCCTGCACCATAACATCCAATGATGTTGTGTATTAGTGTTGCCATTTGACCCGTGTAATACGGTATTGTCATAGATTTTGTGAAAGTAAAAAGCTGCCATATTGATTCAATACAGGACACAGTTATTTTCGCACAGCATCATCTGTTTCCATGGTGCAGGAAGGCTCACTGCCAGCACCATGAAATTGCATGGCGCTAATTTAGGGTGGCCGGCATCCAGGGCTGCCCCCAGCATTCAGAAGACAGAAGGAACTCTGCATCTGGAATATGCCTCAGACCAGACCTGGGCATCTCATGCTCTGATGTGAAGGGGGAACTCTGATATGAAAGGTGGACACTGAAGTGAATTGGGTTTTCTTATTTGAATTGGGGCTCCTGATGTATAAGGGGGGGGGGGAATTCTGATGTGCAGTAGGGACTCTGATGTTAAGGGGGTGCATTAATGTGATGGTGGCAGGGACTCTGATGTGAAAGGGGTGAACTCTTATGTGAAGGGGGGACTTCTAGTGTGAAAGGGGACTTTGATGTGAAGGTGGGATTCTGATGTGAAAGGGGGACTCTAATGTGAAGGGGAGGACTCTGATGTGAAGGGAGGACTCTGATTTGAAGAGGAGGTGCTGATGTTAAGGGGGCTCCTAATGTGAAGGGGGGGCTCTTATGGCAAAAGAGGGCAGTTATATGAAGGGGGAGCTTCTGATGTGAAAGGCAGATTCTGATGAAGGGAGAAGTGACTAGGGGCTTTGGATCAGTAACTCCATGTCTGCCTCTCATCCATCCCTGCCAAAACATGGCAGCTATGTGCATCATCCCTGGTTTAGGTTTCCCATTATTGGTAAAGAACATATTTTTTTAGACTGAGGTGCCTTGATATTTTGCATACTTTTAAAGGGTGCTGTGACTAAAAAAAGGTTGAGAAATGCTGCTCTAATTCGACACTGACCAACAAACAAAAAACTGACAGGATTTTTATAATTCTTTGCTCTATCCAAAACTAAAAAAAATGGCATTACATATACTTTCATCTGTCCTTGGGTGGCACTATGCTGTTTTTTTTGTCCTTCTAATGGCTTGGCCATGCAGTAAGGGACTGTGTTTTAACAGATGTTTCTCCTTAATAAGCATGCTCCAAATATACATTAGTTTAAAAGTCAAACTTGCTCATTTATAAAAGACATAATAATTACTGTGATGGCACAAAATGAGACAGGTGCACTGCTAATGTCAAATATGGTGTGCCAACTGTGGGGAAAATAGGCAGCCCAATGCTGCAAATTGCACGGCAGCAGCTTTGCATTGTCTGCCTGAAACAGAAATTCCTGTTACTCGCAGAATCTCCAGATAAGAAGCGTTGCAATAGATTCACCAAAAAATACTTGTTTAAGAAACCCCTATACAGTGAGGCATGATGCAAACCTTACTGAGAAATACATTTTGGGTTTCTATACACTTTAATTGCTTGGTATTGATTACTAAAGAATGCTATACTAAATACTTTATTATTATTATTTTTATACATGATTTATATAGCTCCAACAGTTTGCGTAGCGCTCTACAATATAAGGAAGACATTACAATCACAATACAATTCAAGACAAGACGGTAAGGAGGGCTCTGCCCCTGAGGGCTTGCAATCTAAAAGGGAGGGGGAAGTGATACATGAGGAGGCAGCTGTGTGGGGATGAATGGTCTGAGAACGTGATGGATGAGCGGTTAGGTTGTGGTGGGATAGGCTTCCCTGAAGAGATGAGTCTTTAGGGATTGCCTAAAGGCAGTCATAGTGGGAGAAAGACAGACAGGTTGGGGTAAAGAGTTCCAGAGGATGGGAGATACTCTAGTGAAGTCCTGGAGGGGAGCATGGGAGGAGTTGACGAGGGAGCTGGAAAGCAGAAGGTCATTTGAAGAGCTGGGGGGATGGTTAGGGTGAAACTTTGAGACAAAGTTTGAGATATATCTGGGGGCCGAGTTGTGGATGGCTTTGTAAGTCATTGTTAATATTTTTAATTTTATCCTTTGGGCTATTGGAAGCCAGTGGAGGGATTGGCAGAGGGGGGTTGCAGACACTGAGCGGTTTACTTTAGTTTTTCTATTAAATGGATATTGTCAACATTTATGACACTTAAAAATGATAATGATTATTTTGTCCTAGGACTATTCTACATTATTGCACATCATGCAACATTTATGATCATTTCATTTTTTAATTACAAATATTTTTGCAGTTAGTAGGTTCAGCTGTAGGCAGTTGTTTCATCTTGTTTTATTTAGTACAATTATTCAATTCTCCTAGAGTAAGGTGAATGGTAGGGAACAGAGCTGGGCACTCTGGATGGAAGAACTTATTACTCCAGTCCTGAGTATTAGTACTTATAAAAGTACAACAGAAGAATTACACCACCATATTCTGTCAAATGGAAAGTGTAAGGGGCTATTAAATCTACCAAGTGCTGTTCACAACTGTGAACAATCTATTGTGCAGAGTACTATTGTCATAGAAGTGCATGTGAAGGGGTTTCTGTAAAAGTGCTCATTTAGATTTACATTTTTTTGTTTACATTTTAAAATTAATTGGCATTATTATTTTGTTACCATTATAATTATTTCTACATTTCCCTCTGGTTTTGGCATTTCAAAAAACTCTTTATTCTCTAAAAGTAGTTAGACTGTTTGGCCATTTAAGATATAAATATATAGTAATTTTTAAAGACCTTTATTAAGATAAATTGATTGGCATAGTGCATTTTGCAGACATGCGCTTATGTTTTATTTAGGTATAACGCCAGAGTACCCATTGTTACAGAAATGGCAATGTGGTTTTAATACAAAAGGGTCCGTTTTAATAAGGCAGCACTGATGCAAAAATAAATGTATTGGCTAAAAGCTTAATGGTATATGCTACTTTATGCAGTCGTAGCTGGAAATAGATGTATGTCTGTAGATAACATATGAATTGTGTAACGCCCCGTCACATATGGTTTTGTTGTTACAGTATTTGTTCTGTTTTTTATAAGTGACAAGTCCTCTGATAGCCACATTAATAAAATATTGAAGCAACATAACAAAATACATAACTACGCTGTTTTGTTCTTTAATACAAAAAAATAATAATAATGTTACATATAAGAAAATCATTTGTTAGTAAAGCTTGATGCACAGCTTAAAGTGTCATCTACAAACTGCAACCCAAATATCTGATTTGTCACAGGATATATGCTGCTGATATAACACAATGGAAGGCATTTACTGGAAATGGGCCAAGGCAGAGATGGAGTTGATGAGCCCAAGCATGAAAAATGGTTTGCTTTTCTATTGTAGGAGGACCAGAACATACAGTAGGTGGTGCATTTAAAGTTCACAACAGAGTATAAATAGTTTATACAGGTGAAACTCGAATAATTAGAATATCATGCAAAAGTAATTGCAGTAAGTGCTGCAAAAGGGGCCCAAACCAAGTACTGATATATATGCATATGCATGCTTGTACTTTTCAGAGGTCCGATATTGTTCTATGTACAATCCTTGTTTTATTGATTGCATGTAATAATCTACTTTTTTGAGGTTGTGGATTTGGGGTTCTTGGGGTTTTCATGAGCTGTAAGCCATAATCATCACAATTATGACAAATCACGGCTTGAATTATCTTGCTTTGCATGTAATGAGTCTATCTCATATATTAGTTTCACCTTTTAAGTTGGATTAGTGAAATAAATGAACTTTGCACGATATTCTAATTATTCGAGTTTCACCTGTATTTATATTAGTTGTTTTAGCATTTCTTCTATTTTGTTAGCATTTTTCATTCCAAAGGATTTGTTTAGATGAGTACTGAATGAACACTGCACTTCTCTGTGGTCAGAATACTGTATATATGTATTGTCATTTGTCTGCTTGTTCAGTTCTTACCTGAGAGATGGAACCTGCTTAGGCATCTTATAAAACAAAGGCTGGCACATGGTCAATGCAGTGCAGACACAATTGTTTCTTAAGTGTTAAATCACATAGCAAAGCACACAGCACACTTGAATGTTGAACAGCTTGGCTAAATACACCTTTTCAGTTTAAGGGCCGGAGGAGAACTAGACAGATGCAAGCAAAACTATGCTATTACAGATGTTGCCAAAACCCAACAGTTCTATTCCAAGTACCTTTTACCCCATTTTGTAATATAGCTCACAAGATACCAGATCACACATTATTAGGGATTTAACAGCTGTAGCAGCCATTTATTGAAAAAACTATTTTAAAAAAAAGACCAAAATGTACTCTCTTTAAAATGTTGTTTACCATACATATAGCTGTATCCAATTAAAAAACACTGACCCTGTATGATAGGCCAGCCTTTCTCAGCCAGTGCACCTTCCAGATTC
The DNA here is from genome assembly GCF_000935625.1 of Nanorana parkeri. Lineage (NCBI taxonomy): Eukaryota > Metazoa > Chordata > Amphibia > Anura > Dicroglossidae > Nanorana > Nanorana parkeri. The sequence continues at coordinate 1,314,001 of NW_017306302.1, read as the reverse complement.
CTCAGGGGTGCCTCAAAATTGTAAATATTTTACACTGGGGTGCCTTGAGATTTTGCATAGTTTTAAAAGGTGCCATGAATGGAGAAAAAAAGGTTGAGAATGGCTGTGATAGACATCCAGTTACACCGAATTGCTTTGGTGAAAGTTAAACAATTGCCTCCAGTTACAGGGCAAAGCACCAACACATCAACGTGTCACTGCAACTTGACCGTACGATACCTGAGATAGGTTCTTATTAAAAATATATGACTGCCTTCAAAGACTCTAAAACTATACCCGGCTACCATGGCAAATATTATCATATCTAAACATTAGCCCATTCCCATTTCAGAAGCCTTAGACAGGACAGCTAGGTGGAAAGTCCATCCAGGGGCGTCCCGAGGTTGGTTTACACCCGGAGCTGTTACCGGGGTTCACCCCATAAATAAGTAACCGCGCATGTGCACGATGACGACATCGCGCAGGCGCTGCGATCTTTGGATACCTGCCGGCGGCCATCTTGGTGATGGACGCTGGCAGAGAGAGAAGGGGACAGTCACCCGGTGAGATAAGGTATGCCTCCTCTCTCCTGATACTGTCGGGCGTTCAGTCCATGACCAGGCGCCCGACTTTTCAGAGGGGGGTGACACCAAAATGACTGTCAGTCATTTTGGTTTCACCGCTCCAATGGTGTCACCCGGGTGCAGGCTGCTCCCCCCGCATCCCCCTTGTGACGCCACTGAGTCCATCTATAGTAGCTAAACTCAGACTCAGATTAGCTCCAGCCCTCTCTAGTCTCTAAAATCCCTCCACGCCATTCTCATACCAGCCACTCAGGAGTACACTTCCTTACACCAATTCCTACAAGCCATTTAGAACTTTTCCTCCCTGAGTACCCTACAAACCCAGCCATGAAGGCCTTACACTTATGCTTGTGCTTTTTTTCCTCCAGGCCTGAATGCATTCTTTGATATACCTGCAAAGATTTATCAATCTTGACCTCCTGGGTCAACTGTTTTGTGCACCCCTCCTTTCCCAGTCAACTGGATAGCCATAGTATCTAACTAAAAACATCAGATTTCCTAGCTCCAAAGGCACACCAAGTCTAAGAGGCAGAAGGGCACTCTGCACGAGCAACAGAAATGGGTGGATGCCTATGTGCCACTCATGAGCCAAATGCAGAACTCTGGTCCTGTGTAGAATAGGACCAAACTGAAAAGCATTACATAGTGGGTAAATCTAATGGACATTGAACATTGATTAAACAACCAGACTGAGAATGACTACCAAAATAATCTGATGTTATGGTTGGCCTATAAGTGCATTTTGTTCTTATAGACATGCAGATATTACGCTAAAGATTATGTTCTCAAAATATGAAAATATTACATTGAAGAGATGTTGTACAGTTTAGTGGATTATTGAGCACTATGGTTAGTGTCAGGGATCTGTGAAGAGCAGATGTCCTGAAGACTCAACCCCAACTGACAGCTGGATCAATCTACAGATCCTAATGTACAGTGAACAATACATTATAAATCCTTGAATACCATGACAACTAGACTGTAAAGTAATTGTATGTCTGGGCCAACCTGTGCCATTGTAAAAATGTTGGCATTTGCAATTTTTTATGTCGCACAATATTTGTGCAATTGTTTATCAAACCTATTTTTTCAGATGTCCTACTTGTGCATTGGCATTTGTGTATGTGTGCAGGGAGAGGAGGCTACTTTTAACAAAAATTTAACTTTTATTTATTGTGTTATATATTCAGTAAAAAAAAATTCTTTTTTTTCTCCACTTAACTTTATTGCTATCACAAGAGGGCTAACAATCCTTCTGCTGTATGTTATAGCATTCGGCAGGTGACAGGTTCTCTTGTTAAACAGTACAAAAAAATTAACAAAAAAGTCTCTACAATATCTGAGTTTCCCAACTATGGGATGTACAGTATATACACTGAGTGGCCAGATTATTATGACCACCTGACGTTTGTAGGCAAATTAGCTGTAATTTTGCGCTGAAGTTGCTAGAGGGCCAGACCATTATAAATAGGGAAGCAGGTTGTTTACCACGACAGTAGAAGTGATTTTTTCTGAAGATATGGGTAAACAACGCGATTTAACAGCCTTTGAACGTGGGATGATTGTTGGTGCTCTGAGCCATGGAGCGAGTATCAGCATAACAGCAGAATTCGTTAAATGTTCAAGAGCAGCTGTTGTTAAAGCATTTAAAGACTGGACTGTCAGCCAAAAATCTGGGTCTGAACGTGCGAATTGTGGCCGTCAGCGACTAGTCAACGAAGTACTGATGGGTTGGTCATAATAATCTGGCCACTCAGTGTATAACAATGCACAAACAGAGAGGAGGCTCACGTGGAGGCAGTCCTATCCTCCTTAAAGGCAAAGATACATACTAGAAGCCCAGACATTAACAACAAGGAAGTTGAAGAGTCCCAGTGTGTGTCTGTACCAAAACAAAATAAAAAATAAAAATATGGCAGCTGCTCAGATCTGTTCAAAACTAGCAAAAAGGAAAAGGTGCACATTAAAATACACAGCACAGCAGTATAAAACATGACAAAAAAGGCTTCCAGTTAGCCAGCAACAAAAACAATCTAATCTGTTTAACTACTCAGGTTAAAAACAGAGGTTCTAGTTACATGCATCTGAAGATATATGGGAAAGCCACATCGCTGTGTCAGGGCACCTCTAATAAGTGGGGTCCCTAACTCTTCACTGTCTGAGTTTCTCTTTATGGAGACATCAAAAGTCTATTAAACCCCTAATGTCCCGTCTGCACTCCACTCCAGCGAATCAAGCAGATCAAGGAGGAGATGTTTACCTGATCTGCTTCCGTTCACCATTCTGAGAGCATTTACCATGGTCCTGGGATCTCTGGAGAAGTGAGAGAGTCTGGGTGTAGGGGATACCCTTACAGACTTGCAAAAGTAATTGGAGGGCTCTACAGCTGCCCGGATTACTTTTACTAGATATTATGGGGCCCTCCTGAAGAAAAGGACACAGAAGAATAGTTCAAGCAGGTTTGACCTGTACTTTTATTCAGCAATGCAACAAACAAACACAGTTTTAATGAAGAAGTGCTTTGCACAGCAAGTCCATAGCATAAAACAAGCAAAACATCTACTTACCTGAGCCACTAACTAACCATAGGTTATTTCCTGGCTAACAGGGTACCGCTAATGGGTTGCCCAACACAAACTGACTGCAAAGAAAACAAGAGAGTGAGCTCTGAACATGAGTCAGCTCTTATTTACAAAGATCCTTACTAGGTAAGGTGTTGACTTAGGAATTGAGGCTTTTACGCACACAGCAAACTCTCAGTTATCCGGTATTCAACTAACCAGAACTCTCATAAGACTAGAAAAAAAATCTCCTGTGTACTCACTGTTTTGCTGATCTGCGACATGTATTATCCTGGAAATGATCATGTGTCTACTGTATTTGTCTTAATTTGTCTTAAGTGTGTCTATTTGTCATGGGGTATGGCATTAGTTAGACCTATTTTTAATAAGCACAAAGCTTATTAAAATTAATAAGGTTGCTTAATCTCTACATGTTCACGCTAGAAGTGAAGCGATTAAGAGGGGACATGATTTTGATGTACAAAATGTTTAGTGGTGATGACAACATCAGCAATACACATTTCACACTAAACTCCATAACAAGGACTAGAGGCCACTACCTAAAATTGGTGGAGAAAAGATTTAACCACAAGGGACTTCTTTTCAATTAGAGCAGTTACATTTTGGAACTCTCTGCCACAAGCAGTGGTATCAGCAGAGAGTATTGAATCATTAAAAAAACATTTAGACACCTTCCTCAGAGACCATAACATACAGGGCTACAGGTAGTCTTAAAAACTAGCCCACACAGGAACTTGTGTACACACAGAAACATGCACAATCACACACAGGTTGAACTCGATGGACCTGTGTCTTTATTCAACCTCAAATACTATGTAAATATGTAATAGTTACTCTCAAGCAACCAGAAACGACATTTATCCGGAATCGACCAATCCCCGTGTATGCCGGATAACGTTCATATATCATAGACTCCTTATTAGTCCTAAAACATGTATTTGTTGTATGATCCACTGAGGGCCCAGTCTTTGACGTGTTTTGCAACTGTATGTGCTTCATCAGGAAGGTTGGAGGTATTCTAAAACATTGTAGCAAAATACAGTTGCAAAACGCGTCGAAGACTGGGCCCACAGTGGATTACACAACAAATACATGTTTTAGGACTAATAAGGAGTCTATGACACATGAGTATAATATATATATACACCTGTGGGTACCGAAAGCAGGTAGTTTGGTTTTAATGTACTATATATATATATACATACACACACACACACACAATCACTGTATATAATATATACTTTACACCTGCAACAGGATGTAACGTCGAATTGGACAATTACATTGAAAGCTTCCGCACGAGAAGAAAAAAACTACAGACAAACTCCTTCCTCCAGAAAGAAAGGCTTTGCATAACTTAATGAATGATAAAAACATCATCATCAAATTAGCTGACAAGGGCGGATCCTGAACACCCAGGACCACATTGCAGAAGGAAACCGACAATTGTCTGAAAAAAAACTACTACAAAAAATTGGACCAGGATCCAACCAGGGAACTCACTAAACTTATCAAATCCTTCCCAAAACACATACAGCAAGGATTACTTAATCTGTTACCTTCCAATCCTCACATGGGGTCCTTCTACATGCTGCCCAAAATCTACAAGCCAGGAAACCCAGGACTACCCTTTATTACAGGTATGGGACAATTACAGAACAAATATCTGGAAAACATTCTGAAACCACTTGTTATCAACACTGAGAGTTTTATACAAGACACCACAGATTTTATGAAAAAAATGAGCCAAATCACTAACCCAGATTCTGGTTTTCTGACACACTACCAGAACTTTACAGTATATGAATATACAGAACATCATAATATTCATGTATGTCGTATACCTCTGATCTGTTTAGGGTTTTTTGGTCATCCAATGTTTGTTTGTTCTGTCTTTTGGTTATCAGGATGCATTCTTTACTCTCAAGTCCAACATTTATGACAATGCCCCACTCACCCCCCCCCCCCAAAAACTTC
>NW_017306302.1:1298234-1304096 GCF_000935625.1 Nanorana parkeri | reverse complement strand
TATTTTAAATGTGGATTTTGCATGTCTGTCCTACTGTCTCAGTGTTTACAAACACAGAATATGTACCTAACCACAAATATGCATCCACAGACACTCATTACTATTACCGTAGTGGTTTTTGTCTTTCTCCTCATGGAACTGGAACGGTTCCTCACACCAGCTAAACGTTATTTGTTGGTTAGAAAAAAGTTCCTCCTGTCTCTGTGTTTACAAACACAGAATATGTACCTAACCACAAATATGCATCCACAGACACTCATTACTATTACCGTAGTGGTTTTTGTCTTTCTCCTCATGGAACTGGAACGGTTCCTCACACCAGCTAAACGTTATTTGTTGGTTAGAAAAAAGCTCAAGCTCTCTCTCTCTTTGTTTCATACTAAGCAGATGCTACCAGTGCTGTCATCGTACAAAACATTTCAGTGACTAGGAAAATAAATAGCCATTATACGATAAATCTACTCTGGCTGCACTTATGATCTGCAAAGAGTATGTTTGTGGCAAGGCTGCACATATAATTATTTACAATTAAATCGTGCAATCACCTCATTAGATGAATAATTGAACAAAATTGGAGCAATGCACAATATCTGTTTTTAGTAAGTAAAATCTTCCTTTTGAACCTGATCTCATGTTCCATCAAGTCCAACCTATTGTGTGTGTGTGTGTGTGTATGTATAGGTCCCTGTGTCATCACAATCTTAAGAGTACCTGTACCCCTGTACATTATGGTAACTCAGGAAATCATTCAAAAGCTTCTTGAATGATTCCACGCTCTCTGCTGAAATCACTGCCTGTGGCAGTGAGTTCCAGACCCTAACCGCTCTAACTGAGAAGAACCCCCTTCGCCCCTTGTGTTGGAATTTTTTTTTCACCAATTTTAGGTCGTGGCCTCTAGTCTTTGTTGCGGAGCTAAGCGTAAAGAGTTTGCTGGTAATGAGGTTGCTTTGACCGTTGAACATCTTGTACATGAAAATCATATCCCCCTTAATCTCCTTACTTCCGGCTTGAACATATTTAAATTTAGTAGTCCTGTCTCATAGTCTTGGTCCTCCATTCCCTTAATGACTTTGGCTGCCCTCCGCTGGACTCTTTCCAGCTCCAGGACATCCTTTCTGTGTACTGGTGCCCAAAACTGGACCTCATACTCCAGGTGAGGTTGAACCAGTGAAGTGTACATTAGCAAAATTATAGACTTGTCCCTGCAAAACATTCCCTTTTTGATACAGGACAGAACTCTACTAGCTTTGCTTACAGCAACCTGGCACTGTAAGCTATTATTTAGTCTATGGTCTACTATGACCCCCATGTAATTCCTGGTTATAACTTGGCTACTGGTTACTGTCCCCAGTCTGCTGCCTGTCCTGGTCTTCTGCCTAGTCCCTTGATTATGCCTGTAAGCTGCCTAGCTCAGGTTCTTAACATTACCTACATTAGCCTGCATTCACACCTGAGCAACAAGAAATGTGCACTTTTTCAGCGCACTTTGTGTAGTGCGTTTTTGTGCATATTTTAAAGCGCGTTTTACACGCATACGTAAAGTTGCGTTTTAATGAGCAGATTGTGGCACATTGATGTGAATGAACGGATGCATGTTTTTATGTACACAAAAGCACATAAAGAGCACAAAAGCACAAAAACAAAGCAAGCGTGCGTTTTTGAGCGTTTCCATTTAATTTTATGGGGCCAAGAAGTGCAGAATCTGCCAAAAAGAAGCTCATGTACTTTCTTCAAGCGACGGGTGTTTTGCTACAAGCGACATGACACTCAGATGTGAACATGGCCATCGAAATGAGTGGGAATTTTCTGGGGGTTTTTTTTTTTTGTTAGCAGTTTTCTTTTTAGCAGAAAAAGCACTACAAAACGCACAGTGTGAATGGTGTCTGATTTGGTATTTATTCTGGTCTCCTGTCCAATTATCAGCTCAAAGCCGTGGGCGAACATGGGACTGCAACCCGGGAGCCACCTTCCAGCCAGTTCTAACCCTCTTTAAAGTGATGGATGACTTAGATCAGTGGTGGTCAATTTACAAAGTATAGGGTTCCGAAACCACCCTTGAAATCACCAAAGGGCTGCACATATATATGTGCACATTATATTTAATGCTAGAGAGAACTGTCAGAGACTGCAGACATACTAGAAGGAATAAGTAGAGTTCACTGCTATTCCAAATTAATATTTACACTACTACTACAGACTGCTGGGGTGTAAGAGCTGCACATCGACTACCAAAAGGCCATATGAGGCCCTCGAGATGCACATTGGCACCAAGAGCGTACATGCGGTGCCTCAATGTAAGCTCATACCTCCTACTGTTGACACTTCATTATTATTATTATCAGGAACAGTGGGCCTGAGAATCTTTACATCCCATCATGGGGACAGATATAGACATGTTTAACTGTAAAAAAAATTATAGGGCCCATTCACATTATTGCGTAACTGCGGCAAGTTGCGTTACAAATTTTGTGACACGTCCGATTTTCAGGACATTTTGGAACATTGGGAGCCCACTTTTTCTTAATGTGATGCCTTAATGCAAAGCACGCTAATGCGTGACATAACACCTGTTAATGCACATGTGATAACCCACCACAAAAATGTATAAGGGCCTGAAATGTGAGAAACCGCATATTGTTAGGCTTTCTGTTCTGCTTAGCTGGATTAAGTGCTGGGGAATTTATTGTCATGTTATGAAGGGCTTAGTGTCAGAAGAATCCATTAGACAAGCATTCATTGTAAAGGTATACTAGCAATTAAAAAGGAGTAAACCTATAGAATTGATCTCCAGAAAATATTGCAGCCAACCACATTTCTTGCAACAATCTTCTCTCTTTCAGCTACAGAACATCCAAACATGTTTTTTTTCTGGTTATTGGACATTTTAGTTAATTCATGGGCAGATGCTTAACTGTTTTCTTTGATCCCGGTGTCCAAATGAAATATGAGAAGTCCTCTCACTTAGTTCTTTTACAATTTTTTTTATTGCAAAGAACAAATGAAATCTGAGGAGACCCTTCATAGTATTTGATGGAAGGATATTCTCTCAAAACAAGCAAAAAGGTGAAATGAACTCCTGTGGAGTCTCTTCTAAGCTTTTATACTTGCTGGCTCTGGCTGAACTAATCTATTTCAGATTACTGGCTGCGAACTATGCAGGACCTGTAAGAGATCAATTATATATGGATTAGACTCTTATTGTGAATACATCAGGATTTATCCACAAACTTTTGTTGAGCATATAGCATTCTCCATAAAATTCCTTTTAGTAAACACAATTTATCATTCCCTTTGTACTTTTCAGACAACGTGCTGTAGTGCACATTTTTGTCATGGTCTGTTCTGACCAGGGTTTAGGAGTGTGTCTATGGGAATGTTTGACCATTCTTCCAGAAGCGCATTTGTGAGGTCAGGTACTGATGTTGGACGAGAAGGCCTGGCTCGCAGTCTCCACTCTAATTCATCCCAAAGGTATTCTATCGGGTTGAGGTCAGGACTCTGTGCAGACCAGTCAAGTTCCTCCACCCCAAAACTCGCTCATCCATGTCTTTATGGACCTTGCTTTGTGCACTGGTGCGCAGTAATGTTGGAACAGGAAGGGGCCATCCCCAAACTATTCCCACAAAGTTGGGAGCATGAAATTGTCCAAATTGTCTTGCTATGCTGATGCCTTAAGAGTTCCCTTCACTGGAACTAAGGGGCCTAGCCCAACTCCTGAAAAACAACTCCACACCATAATCCCCCCCATCAAACTTTACACTTGGCACAATGCAGTCAGACAAGTACCGTTCTCCTGGCAACCGCCAAACCCAGACACGTCCATCGGATTGCGTTTCTGTTGTTCCCAGTTGCTTCCATTTTGTTATAATACCTCTAACAGTTCACAGTGGAATATTTAGCAGCAAGGAAATTTCACGGAACACCTGAATCCATTGGTTAGGAGGGGTGTCCCAATACTTTTGGTAATATAGTGTATCTCCCCTGCAATGATAGGACAGAACAGCAGGGAGTGGAGAGAGTAGGACTCCAATCGGCTTCTTTGGCAGCAGGGACTGAAGCTCTGGACCCGGAGGAAGCTGACAAGGGTGGAGAGAAAGGGAATGGAAAGTGTGGCTGGTGGAATGTAACTTTTGGGGAAGCCACAGAGGGTGTGCTGTACTAGGGAGAGAGAGAGAGCCATAATGGGAGAAGACGCAGCATAATGGCACAGGAGGAAGGAGCCTGCCAACAGAAGATGGAGTGAGACAAAGGGGAGATGGGTACTGTGTGGTAGAGAGAGAGGGAGATAAATCCGTCCATGCACTTAAGGTGCCCACTACTGAATACTGAGCCCCATCCTGCATAGTGGGACTTCTTGCTGGGGATACTTCCTCACGAGGACCCTTTCCATTGCGTGAAAGAGACGTAAGGCCTACCTTTTATCTACTCCACTGTGACGGATATAGTGCGGTGTGCCCCATCCAACTCCACCCAGCCTACAGGAGCGGTCAAAAGGGAACAGACTTCTGATTCCTTCACAACATCAGTGCTGAGAGGTCTTTCATCCACCTAAACATGTCCTTAACTTGCTTGCTGTTGCAGAACTTTGCTGCTACCAGGAGGATCTGCTCAGGACACCTTGGGAGTGTTCCCTTGTGGATTACAAATACTCTAACTTGAGAGTGAGTGCTACAATGAGATTATAAGGGCTCCACCACCAGCAGATTTTATAGCTGTTCTTCCACTGGACATCAGACTTTGCAAGGCTTGCCCGGGCCCTAATAAATTACTTTTTATTGTTACTGGTGTGTCAGCAAGTGTCGGGTTCATTTAGGGTGGATGAACACTGGGAGTGGTGGGAGGACCCAACATGTCAGTAGCTCCCTAGACAGCCAGTGATATACTACACTATTCATATTAACTAGAAGTTACAAATTAGTTGTGTTTCTTCACTGGTTAATCATTCAAGCCAATTCCAGGAAAACAGCAAAGTCCCAGAAAAACATACATACAGGAGTTGTTTTACCTGTCAAAAGATTTGCAGACTAAGGGTTTTATGGCACTGTGGGACCTGTGCGACCTTCTTGGTGTATCTACAGCTATTAGTTAACATCTCCATAACACTAATTTCCAACCCTGTACCTCCTGCATGTCCACCAAAGAAGAAAATTATCTTGATGTGTATATATATTGACACTAAACTCAGAAGTTAAATCTTAAAAATGTATTTAAGTACACTAACTAGCGACAAAAAAATTTGTGTATTTGTGTATCACTCAGCTGTATATTCTTAAATCATCTCTGAATTAGTGCTGACACTGTCCTTCCTTCTAGTGGGTGGCTACTTTTGTTCCCTATGGTCCCTGTGTGTGTTGTAAAGTAGCCACGACTCCACACTTGCTCCCAGGATGGACGACAATCTCATGTTTAGTTTACTCATTTGTATTAAAGGAGAACTATGGGGTTAAGTCTTTTCCCCATAGTTCTCCTTGGGGTAACAGGAGGACACAAACTAGCGTCCTCCCGTCACCCTAGGCTCGGTATACCGCGAGCTGCTGCTCGCAGTATACGGAGACGCCGCAGCTGAAGCGGATCCCGACAATTGTGCCGGGATCCGCCCAGCTGCTTGGCTGACAGCTGGCGCTGCCTATCTAGAGGCAGAGCCAGCTGAACCCGCCCCCTCCCCGTCCGTTCCGCCAGTCAGCGCTGGCAGGTCGAAGCGGGGAGGGGGGATCCAGCCCGTCCCCTGTCACGGCAGAGAGCCGTGACAGGATCGAGAGGTGAGCGAACACCGGTATGTGTTCGCTCACCTCCCGATCTACTGAGCCGACCTGTAACAGTCTCATTGTCACAGGTCGGCTAGAACTATGAGGTGAGTGAAAA
>NW_017306302.1:1248792-1298029 GCF_000935625.1 Nanorana parkeri | reverse complement strand
ATCCAGCCCGTCGCCTGTCACGGCAGAGAGCCGTGACAGGATCGAGAGGTGAGCGAACACCGGTATGTGTTCGCTCACCTCCCGATCTACTGAGCCGACCTGTAACAGTCTCATTGTCACAGGTCGGCTAGAACTATGAGGTGAGTGAAAAGCACTCACCTCATAGTTCTCCTTTAAACTTATAGTCTATCATGGGAGAGAGTTTGGAGTGGTGCCTTCCTTACAATACACACAGGGACCATGGGGAACAAATTAGCCACCCTCCAGAAGGAAGGACAGCGTCAGCACCAATTCAGAGATGATTTGAGGATCTACAGCTGAGTGATGCACAAATAAGATACATTCTTGTTATTACTTAAGGTACTTGAATGCATTTTTAAGATTTAACTCCTAAATTTAGCATCACTTTAAGGGAATGTGCAATGTGTTGTACACATTTTCTTTCTTTATTTGTTGTGGTCAGAACTAAAGAGTAAAAAGTAAAAATGTATATCCTCTGTTTTCTGTCAGATAAAGAAAAAGTATTTAATATATTATATTCATTTTCAGCCAACAAGTAGAGCTTTAGGTTACTTTTCACATGTTTTCTAGTTTCTCTTTACTTCCTGTTGTAAAAAGCCTATTGTTAACAAAGTTTAAAAAGTAAATAAGCTTCTGGCAAAAAATGAATACTAGTAAAGGGCTTTTACTATTCGGAATGACCTATATTTTTTATGTTATTTTTTCTTAACTATTTTGCAAACTTTGTGCTTGCAAACTATTTGTGCTTGTAAAATTGTGCTGTGGACAGTCCTACAGCTTCTATTCCAAAGGGTACATAACCTGAAACTCTGACATGGCCAGCTTGCATATGGGAAATTCTGGGAAATCGATGGGTGATCCTGGGCAGTCACCGGGTGGGACTGCACAGTGCAGTGAATACGGATGGTGTAAAGGGTTGCTGTACATGCCGATGCACTGTGCATCTGCATGTAAGCTTGTCAGCAGCAGAGGGGTCACATGGCAGTGTTGTTTCAGTGTTGTTTCCCTAAAGTATTGTTTCCCTACAGCGGGATGTGCTAAGGTGAGCTGATAATGACAGGCTCACCAGGTTTAAATAAAACAACAGAAGTCTGCAATAAAAAACATGGGATTGATCCTTTATAGCAGGGCGCACATGGGAAGGCTTACAACAATACAGAACACAAAAAGATCACCAGCGCACCTGCCAGCTAGCCTGCAACAAAACAAATTACCCTGTCAACAGTAAGCGTTAAAAACAGAGGTTTTAGTTGCACAAACTTTTGGCCAAAAATATGTAGAAGCCACACTGCCACCGTCAAGGCACCTCTGTGCAGTGTGGTCCTAACTCTATTTATTTGAGTCTCCAAGTGTGAGGATATTAATGAAGTTGATAAATTCAATGCAGGTGTGCCTGGGAGGCAGCCTACTCCTCCTCAAAAGGTGCAGGGACGCACTGGGGTCCCAGCAACCAAAAATGCACGCTGGGACCCACAGTGCGCCCCCACATGAAAAATAGTCAAACTAGAAAAAATGGCAACCACATGAATCTATAACCAGCCTTTATAGCAGGGTGCACATGGCAAGGCTTACAACAATACAGAACACAAAAAGTTATATATTTTTATGTTTTTTATGTAACTGAAATAAATTGTTTAAATATCATTAATTTCCTTGTTATTTATTTACTTTCCTCCAAAAAAATTGGGGGGGGGGGGGAGGGGGGGGCACATTTTTCTCATTAGTTTCGTCAAATGAAACAAATTTTTATGCTATTTTGGATTTGGTCACCAGCGCTTCTGCACATGTGCGCTGCCATCCTGGAGACGGGACGCAGGATGTCACATGACACCTTGCCTGTGTGGCGTCAGATGACATCACACGTCTGTTGGGGGGGCACAATTTTCTGTTCTTGCCTCAGGCGCAAAAGAAGCTAGCTACAGCTCTGCTTGCCAGACAGGACTGTGCTGCGTGGCAAAGCTGTTTAAATCTCAGGACTCGATACTAATCCTTTGGCAGGTAAAACTGCTCTTATAAATGTATTTTGCCTGTTCGCCTGGAGTTCAATTTTAAACAAGATTCTGAGACTGCAAAATGAGCCCTTTACCATTAAAATTCCCTGCTATAGTGATCTATGTATATATAAAATATTTACACACTTAGTTTTATTACAATATTGTAGCCTTTAGCAAGAAAAAAGACGAGCTGAAAGATTTATGGATTTTCCTAGAAACGTTTCTAAATGTAATTTTCTACAGACAATAGAGCAAGTTGGCTAGTAATACAGGACTTATCATTGGGAAATTGGTCATTCATTTGATTGTAAACTCTTTAGATTTGCTGTGTATGCATGTTCGAAATTCTGTCTTCCTTCACTACCCTGTAAAAATGAGCCCGCCTTTCTCTACTTCCAAGAAATAAATCTAATTAGATTCCTAGTAAGCGTGAGTTTCAGCCACATATCAGAGTGGGGACAAAATCTGGGAGGATTTATTGGTTAATAATAGAGTGTATGTTATTGTGAAACACAGCTGTCCTTTTGATCAGTGTAGATTGCAAAATAAAAAATGTCATATGTTGTTCTGCTTGTTTGTTTCTTCTTTTCCTCTAGCACTCTCTTCTGTATTCTGTTCACCATGCTTATACCATGCTACTCTGAGTTTGGATTCTAAAAGGTTGCATTTGTCAGTGTTACTTACTTTACTCGATCCAGCAACAGATGTGCGTCTATGGCATGCAGCCTTGTGCACTTCTTGGGTATCATAGCAGTGCCCCCTTCCTATAGCCATAGCCCATCTCTCAGCCACATGCCTCCCCCTGTCATGCTGCAGCCAATTGTGGTGGCACTCTGCACCTACTGTCACACAGTGACCAATCGAAATGGCTCCTTCTTCTGTCTGCTCTTCTTAAACTTGCTACCTACTCGCTGCCCAATCAACACTTCAATTAGCTAGCTGCTAAGCCCCTAGTACATCTCCCAGCTATCCAGCCTGCATCTCCATTGTTTCCTGTGTACTGATTTCTGGTTTGTTCCTGGTTATCCATGTTTGCCAGTCATCCTGACCTTTGGCTTGTTTCTGGTTATCTGTGTCTGCTGTCAGCCCGACCTCAAGCTTGCTCCCCTGTCCTCTGGATTGCTCTAACGTGGGACCAGGTTCCTAGATCTTCCTCCCCCTGTGTGCTCTGCATGTCCAGCTCCATGATCTACCTGCTCTGTGGTGTTGTCCTCTACAACAAAGTGGTTGTTGACCCACCCTTTTAATCTAAGACTATCATATCTCTTTGGGGTATCCCTTACGGTGTAGCTACAGGGTTCACACCTGCATAGTTGGCATTCTGAGAGCATCTTTAATAACTTTAGAGCTAAAAAATAAAAAAGTTATGCTCACCTGAACCATGATCCCGACTTGCTTCTAGACCATTCCCATCAACCTCTCTCCCACTCTGCTCCAGCTGTCTAAGGTCCTGTGAGTCATCACGTTCTATACAGTGTATAAAAAGTAAGGACGCCGAGAGAACCATGGCAACATTTCCTGTCTTCAGTAGCACTATATAAAAGAATTTGAAGATGAACTGAATATTGAGAAGAACATAGAAGATGGGCCAGGCAGTCACCCAACATGGAGAATTGTCTACCAAGAAAAAGGGAAGAGGAAAGATCTCCTGTGTTCCACAGTGTAGTGAACCCCTGTAAGGTTTTTATGGTTCTTTGTTTCCTTGCTGGGGATATTTGTTGGTTATTTGTTTAGAAGAAGCACTGAGGTCTTGAGGAATGCTGAATTAAGTTTTACTTTACATCAAAGTTTTACATCAAAATACTGTCACAATGTTCGGCAATCCATGTCGTATTTTTCCTTTGGTCCCTTGTGCTGGGCTGTCAGCTTCTTGTGATCCACAGGGCTGCAGCCAATCAGCACACCTCCGCCTCTACAGTATATACCACTTCCTCACTTGTTGCCCCTTGGTTCGAGCAACAAGTCCTATCCTTTGTGTCGGACCCCTGTGATTTTGTGTGTCCGTTTCTGGATCCCTGCATTCTCGATCTCTCCCGTGTTTCTGGTCTCCTGTGCTTTTGTACCTTAGTAGATTCCTGTGTTGGCCCCCTCCTTGCTTGTATGTTCGCACTCCCTTCTCACTGTCCTCTGGTGCAATGCACATTCCCATAGTGCTGATCTTGTGCATGGCATCTGGTGCATCTGTGGCTGTGCTACGCATGTCTCCCATTGCGCAGCTTTCAGTATTTTTATGTTTGAGTCTTCCTGTACGTTCCCCTGTGCATATCACCTAGAGTTCCGGTAGTTCTGTGTTACGGCCATTCCCCTGTGTGTACATGCTATATTTGAGCTCCTGTATTTGCACCATCTTTTGTGTGCATCTTCCCTGTATAGCAAGCTCCCTTTGTGCATTCTCATTATTACTGTCATATCTCCTTTTTGCTCCCAGTGTATCCTGCTAGTGGATGGTAATCACCTCCTCTTTGAGCCCCTGCACCTGTGCTGTCCCTGCATATCTCTGGTCTCTGTGGGTACACCGATTGTGTAGAAAACCTGTGGTTATTTTGCTCTGCACTATTGTGCACCTCCCCCCTTTCTCCTGTGCATACACCTGTTGTGTGTTCCCTTCTGTTACCTGCTCCCTTAGCCACGCATGTTCCCTGTGTCTTCCCTCTAGTGCCTGTTTTCAGTATCCTGTATGCTCCTGTGTCTTGTCCCGTGTGCTGTGGACCCTGAGTACCCACTTGCACTGTGCCTGCACAAGTGTGTCAGAGAGCTGCAACCTGGGAGCTGCCTCGCAGTTCAACATCCACACCATCAGTGGCTCTGGGGAAGACCAGGTGGCTCCTTAGATCCTGCGACTCTGGAACACCTGCGTTTGTTGTGCAGTCACACTGTCCCTGCATCTTCAGAGACCCATATTCCTGCCCATTTCTAATTCAGTCCCTATATACTGCTCCGCAAGTTTACGATTCCTGGTGCTCCAGTGCCCTAAAGGTGACAAATACAGCATACAGAGAGAACTTCCTGTACACTGCATAGACTAGCATTGCACTACAGCACAATCTACAGCTCAAAAGCCATAATATATGCTGTTGTAACAATTTTCACCCTCTCTTTAGGCCTGGTAAAAATGATGGGAAATCCAAAAATGTTGAGTCACCAGGACAAAAGGTAATGGTAAATCTTAATCCAAACACATATAGAGGGGAGCCCCTTCCAAGACAAACCAAAGTAGTTAAATTAAGGTTTCATTGAAAATTACTAAATTCCCAAGGGGTATTTAAACCCAAGTTTTAACATGAACTAATCAAAAAGAACCCCCATAGGGATATACACCTTGGGAATTAATTAATTACAATTAGTTGAAAAAGTAACAATCTTTATTAAACACTCCAATTAAAACACACTATTGTTAAAAACAGTAATTTAATCTCAAACCTGCATGATATCAGTATGCAGTATAAATCAATATTTCATATTTATTGACTAATCAATGCTATATCATAATTATAGCAGACACCCCTGGCCAACTAAGTTATAGATGAAAGGAAACAATTTACTAATGCAAACGTCTCACATAGCTGAGCGTAGTATATGAAAGAGGAAGTCCAAGCAAGGAGCCACATGCAGACAGCCAGTTGGAGCAGATATGAATGCCAAAGCAAGTAGCTCAAAGCAACAAGATCTAAAGGTAGATAAACTGCCATGGCCCCAATGTTAGAAAGCAGCAGTTCATGTGCAGCACAGGACAAGCTGATTATAGCAGTAAGTAGAGGAGGTGATAATAGCTAATCACAGTTCTTGTGGAATATATTGCGACATTATTCAACTGCATGTGCATAGCAGTTATTCATCCCATGGGAAACTGTACTTAGCTTGAGCCCGGCGCATAGCGCTCGATAGTCGATAGATGTTCCAAATCCACACTGCTTCATAGCTCAGAGGACTGCCGGCTCATTTTTCAAGTGCAAACTTTTATGTGTATACTCGTAGCCAGGAAATCTTTTCATCATGCAGAATGAAGATACAGTCCACACGTTACACCCTTAATGCGTTTTCACCCTACAAAGCAGGCTTCATCAAAGAGGCGTGGTAATTCTTCCAACAGGGACACAGGTTCTGGTGACAACTGTCTGATGGGAATACACCTGACTTTGTGGATATTTCCTCTCATTCCCATTTGTGTCTCCAAGACGGGAAGTGAAGGGAAATGTCCTTAATCGGACAAGGGTTTTAACCATTCTCTACTCTATCTAAAAACAAAGAAACCATACACTTTAAAGTAGTGATTGTGACTTATGCCCGGCCCAAACCCGCTGTACGTCAATCCCACGTGACCATATACAAGTCTGAACCGAGCGTGAGCGTCACAAGGACGTGGCGATAGCACTCCCAGCCTCACCCTGCGCAGAGATTTTCCAGCTCGCAGGACACAATCTCAGGCCAGCAGACTGAGTGCGATCGTCACCAGGGTTGGTTAACGCTGCAGTTAGCACTTTACCCACCAAACTTAAACTGCCACCATGTGTTTTTCGGAACACAAACCGTGCCCAGCAAATGCTGCGACTATTCAAAACACTTAAACAATGCCTGTGATAGTGCTGTCCTCTCAGACAGGAATATGACAGGATTCACTATACACTAGCACTCTTCAAAGAGCAAGGATACTTCAAGTTCGTATTTAGAGCGTAGAGATAAGCTTAGAGATTTTTAAGATCATCCTTTAATAAAAGAAACGGTGCAGAAAATATACAGAAAAAAAGATTTAATAAAAAGAGACACAATATATATATATATATATACAACAGCAAAATAAAAGGGAATAAAAGAAGAATACGCAACAGTCCTGGAATTGTGAGTTCTGACAGAGTTCAGAGTTCAAGAAGCAAAGTGGAAGTCTGCCAGGCTCTTCTTCAAGCAGGCTTCCCGCAGATAATGTCCAAAGATTAAAGGGGAACTCTTCTGCGATGTTCAGACTTCTAGTTCCTCGATGATGTTTAAACCAAGAGTCACACTAGTTGCCAACACAGAATATTTTATAAGCCCCTATTGGAGGGTGTCCCGGAGCCAGCCCCTAGGCAGGGTTGGGCAGGCAAGCAGGCGGAGGATGAACCTTTAGTTTACCTATCCCCGCCCAATTCCAAATGAATAAAATGTAACTTGATTTTCCAACTCAGGTTTTATGACTTTTAGAGAGAATGCGAGGGTCACCGGGGTCACGGCATCTCCCGAGACCTGCTTGTTGATATAAATTGTCCACTCGTAATATATGGATGGCCTAGTGCCATGCCTTTAATCACGACAGCCATAAAAGGATTAGCAGAGATATGTTTGAATTTCACTTGGACTGGGCAATAAAAGATCACAGCCAGATCATCTCTTCTGTGGAATGTGGAATGTGGAGGGACCTGTCAGTTCTAAATGAAGACCTGCAGGTGCTCTGACTGGGGAAACAAACAAATTCTATTCTGCAATATTTAGACTCAAATCCCCCATCATCGTCACAGTGATCAACTCTGACAAACACGCATCCACTTCTCAAAAATTTACAATTACCACTGTTGATAATTGTTATTTTTAAAGTGACTTTGTGACCACCCAATGAAAATTTTAAAAGTTACATGGAAAAATAAACTTTTAACACTTACCTGTTTCACTGCCCACAATGTTCACTGTATTGAAGAGATATAGTAGTTGAATAATTGTCTACCTCATACATACTTCTGAATGTGTCAAATGCCTGGTCCCCCACTGTTCTCTGTGGTTCCATTATGTCACTATTGTGTCCTGTAGTTATGTAGAGGTTGGTAGATGGAATCACAAAGCACACAGGTAGACCAAGCATCAGACACTCCTAGAAGTGTTGGATGTGAAGACTCTTCCGGCATCAAAGGGTATTTTCTCAAATCTTTTTTATTAGACTTTTGCATGGTGTTGGTAAGTTGAATCCCATACTGGTTTCCAACTTATTTCGGGACACCCATTGGTGTGATATCTCAACCAGAATTGTTCTGCTCAATTGCAGCAGCCATTACAAAGCCATGTGCACACAACCTTCTAATAGATTTTCAATAATGGAAATGATTAATCTATACTGCAGCCCAATGGTAACATTGCTGTGTTGCTCACAAGAAAATTTTGACACTGAAATGTATAAGCAACTGAAATATTGTGAGTTTAATGCCACATATATAAGGTAGAGCGCATCTTTAGTTGCATCCTGAGTTATTAGTAGTAGTTATTCAAATAAAACCTCAATTGTTTAGTGATATTAACAACATTGCACTACCTATCCAAATATCTTTCTTCATTCATTTGAGGGTCGCAAGCATACCCCCGGAGCTTTACAGAAAAACTCCAGCCTGCAGCAAGCTATATTTTATACTCCCCCCTGCATGCTGTGCAACTATTTTTCTTTTAAAATTTAAGTGATGTTTTTCAGCTTAGAAATTAAAAAAAAGAGCACATTTGACTTTGTTTGGTCTTTTCATCTTGCTCTACACTGGCTTGTGGGAGGAGTCAGGTGGAGCTAAAAGATAACTACAGTAATACCCACTCAACAATGACTGACATTTAACAGACATCATGCCTATCTTAGCTAATACATACAGTTTTTCCTAAATATACACAGTAAACCAGATGCTCTGTGTTAAATACAGTATGTTTGCAGTCTAGATCAGCATTTCTCAACCTTATTTTAGTTATGTCACCCTATAGGTTGAACTCGATGGACCTGTGTCTGTTTTCAACCTAACTAACTATGTAACTATGTAACCCTTTTAAAGTATGCACAATCTTAAGAAACCCCAGTCTAAAATGTAAAAACAAAAGTGTTAAGAAAAAAAAATGTGCTGCCCCTACAAAATCAATACTAGGCCCTTATCCAAGATAGGAGGTCAGTATGGATTTTGAGCGGGGTCCCATGCAAAAATAAAAAAAATACAAAAAGTGGAGTGTTTGCACCGCATAGCACACATCAGCACAGATTGACTCCTCCTGAAAATGTGGTGGTGTGTCAAAAACTGTCTGCAATGCCCTTTAATAAAAATTCAGAGATACACAGTGGGGGAGTGTAAGGGGAGAATTTTCCAGAGCACAGAGAACACAGTTTTCCACCAAGCACAGAGATAGTGTCTACGAAATAGAAGAGGAGGAAGTGGCAGAGTAGGGAGTGCTACACCGTAATTGGGCTTTAATCTGCTAAATGTTTATTGTTTTTAAGGGTAGATACAAACATGCTAATGAAATCACTTTTAATGTGGCTTTATTCAGACTGAACATAACCATTTTTTTAATTCTTAGTTTGGTTTTACCCATGCACAAACAATCTATGCTAGTCTTTGCATCTTGAACTTCTGTACCTGTTCTGATTGAATTCTACGTAGCTCACTAACAGTTAAATGTTACTTTTTTCACATAGAGATAGTAGATAATTATTTCATATCTAACAGCAAAATAAGTCAGCTGGTTGTAAGGCTACAGCTATAATCTTGGCATGGCTGTCAGACAAAAGTGTATTCTTTTTAATGTTATTTGGTTTCCAGGAGCAGCTCTAGATCTAGCAGCTGTAATCCATCTTAACCACTTCAAGACCAGGTGTTTAGACCCCCTTCCTGTCCAGGCCATTTTTCAGTATTCAGCGCTGCGGTACTTTGACTGACATTTATTCCGTCATGCAACGCTGTACTAAAATGAATGTTATACCATTTTTTGGGGACACATAGAACTTTCTTTTGGTGGTATTTAATTACCACGGGGTTTTTATTTTTTTACTATATTAAGGAAAAAAAAACCAAAAACAAAACTGTTTCCCCTATATTAAATTATAAAACATTTATATTTACCCAATTTTTTGGTAAAATATAAAAGGCGGGGTCACGTCGGGTAAAAAGACACCAAACATGTCAAGCCTTAAAATTGGGCGCACGCACGAAACCTCGAAAAAGAACAATACCAAAAATTGGCCATAGGCGACGCTTTTAAAGCTTTTCCTGCTTCAGTTTAGTGTTATCAGTGAATAATGGCCTTAAAATGATTGCTCTCACTCCGACGTTCGTGACGATATGTAACATGTGCAGCGCGATTGTTATTTTTGCACGCTGGCGCATTGAATGCATATTTACGTTTATATGTGCGTAAACATGGGGGTGGGGGACTTAAATCACCTGATGTGATTTACACCTAATGTCACCTGGGGACCCCGCAAAGAAGCTGATGAAGCAGAGATCTGCTTCATCAGCTTCTTCTTTCTGGCTATAGCAGCCAGAGGACTGAAAGGTGAATGCGGAAGTGATGTATTACACATCACTTCCGCATTCACAGTACGGAGGGAGCTCAGCAAGGAGGAAGATGCTGAACTCCCTCCCATCTTACCTTCTGACACACTCCCGAGCCGGTCCCGGGCCGCAGATGGGCTAGCGGATCCCTGGATTAAGGGTGAGGGGTCAGGAGGGGGCGGCACTCCAGGGGGGGGCGAGCAAGACAACATACAAGTGATCGGCGGCTATAGAGCTGCCAATCGTTTGTATGTGAAACAGCCGGTAACGGCTGTAAAGAACGGACAGGTTTTTTTCTGTCCGTGCGCGCGCCAGCAGAAAACCAGCAACCAGCCCAGGTGAGTCTGCTGTCCGTCCGTTTTTTCACAACGGGCGGACAGCAAGAGGTCAATATACCTTGAATATGATATTTTGGTCTTATTCCATTTTCAGAATACTTAAGGGTCTGCTCACAAAGCTGCCGAAGGCAGCCGTGTGAATAACCGACCAAAGTGAAGTGAGCCAAACGCTGTTCGGCTATTCACTTCAGGCTGGTACGGCTGATTTCAGCCGTACATCGGCTGAAATCAGCCGTACATCGGCTGAAATCAGCCGTACATCAGCTTGCTTCGGGTCGGCCGAACATGCTCTGCATGTTTGGCCAACCCGAAGTGCAGAAGGAGTTCGACTCAGCCGATCCAACATCTGGATCGGCTGAACCGAACCTCCAGCAGGCTTCTCACTGCTGTTCGGGCTATTCTTAAAGATGCCGAACAGCAGTGAGTGAATAGCCGAATGCTCAGTCCCTCAGAGGGACCGAGCAGAACAGAAAAAGAGTTTAAAAAGTTAAAAAAAGTAAATAGAAAACGATTGTGCGGAGACTTGTGCGGCTGATTTCAGCCGTACACTGACTGAAATCAGCCGTACATCAGCTTGCTGCATGTTCGGCCGACCCGAAGTGCAGAAGGAGTTCGACTCAGCCAATCCAATATCTGGATCGGGTGAGCCGAACCTCCGGCAGGCTACTCGCTGCTGTTCGGCCTATTCTCATAGATGCCGTACAGCAGTGAGTAAATAGCCGAATGCCGCAGAGCTCGGCTATTCTGCTCGGTACCTCTGTGGTACCGAGCAGAATAGAAAAAATAGTTAAAAAAAAAGTAGTAAACCCTAAATGTATTGTTGTACACCCTCCAATCAAATGTAAAGCATCATGTTCAAGCTGTTGATATCTAGAGCAGGTTTGACTCTTTAATGTGTACATTTCTGTACATACGGCCACAAACAAAAACAATTTGCTGGACTTGCTAGTACGTATGGAAGACAGATATTTGTGCTATTAGTAGATCTCCATCTTGATGTAGGAAGACAAAACAAGGTAGGTTATACATTTGTTATGTATGGATTTAGGAGACTTTAAAACCCTCTCTACCATCTTGAAGTTCCTTCCATCTCCCAGGTTTAAACTGCCATGCATTTCCAACAGGAGGTTGATACACAGATACACAGATTTTTACGTGGATACATAGATATATACTGTATACACACACTGTATATGAATAATTTATATTCTAACTTCTAACTTTAAATGTAGATGACTGTCTACACTGTTTGAAATACAGCACTTGGATTTTTGGTACATCTGCCAAGCTGCAATACAGAGGGCTGCCCAGTAACCCATACTATGATCAGTCAGAGTCAAGATGTCCAGGTGTCAGAATTCATTAAACACAGCACAAGCACAGCTCACTGGAGCCAAATTTTTCATTTTTAACACAGTATGGATGATTTAAAAATGCAGAAATGTCCCAGCTGACACAAATATAAAAAGTAAAAATGTGAATGCTAAAGGGCAGGTTCAACCTTTTCTATACTTTCTACTACTGGTATGTGGTTCCTATATTTTCTTTTATCCAGTCAATGTAATTATCTTTATATTTTGCTTTAATGCTCATTCACCTTGCTGTGTCTTCTATATTCCTTCTCATCCAGGCTACTTGGCACAAGTAAACCCAGGGCAAAGATATTTGTACTGGTAAATGTCACATCTTAAAGATACCCTAAAAAGTAACCCTTAAAAAAGTTGCAGGTAAAAGAACAGAAAAAATCAAGTATATTAAATGCTTAATTGCCAAGTTTTTCCATTCCATAAATCATTTTGGTCATTCACTTGCAATACACCTGTGAACTAGCTACGGTGATAGACCAGCATCCAGTCTGGAATCCACTGTGAACAGAAAATCCAGGATGGAATCCCTTTCTGTTCCAGCATTTCACCCAGGCTTGCTTAGACCAAGCCTTTGTGTTAAGTCTCCGTGGTCTATTCACTAAGCTGCCGTAGGCAGCCGAGTGAATGACCGGCCTAAAGCGAAGTGAGCCGAATGCTGTTCGGCTATTCACTTCAGACTGGTACGGCTGATTCCAGCCGTATATCGGCTGAAATCAGCCGTACATTGGGTGGCTCCGGGTCGGCCAAACATGCACAGCATGTTCGGCAAAGCCGAAGTGCAGAAGGAGTTCGACTCAGCCGATCCAACATCTGGATCGGCTAAGCCGAACCTCCGGCAGGCTACTCGCTGCTGTTCGGTCTATTCTTATAGATGCCGAACAGCAGTGAGTGAATAGCCGAATGCCGCTGAGCGGCATTCGGCTCGGCTGTTCTGCTTGGTCCCTCTGTGGTACCGAGCAGAACAGAAAAATAGTTTAAAAAGTAGAAAAAAATAAATAGAAAACGATTGTGCGGAGCTAGCAATGACAGCTAGCTCCGCCTAAATTGTTTTCTATTGTCCGGCGGTTCTGCTGCCGTCCAAAAAAAGAAAAGAAAGAAAACTCTCCGGGGCGCTCTGGCTGTTTGGAGATCAGTGTCCCTGGTTAGCTGTTAACCAGGGACGCTGATCTCTCTGCAAGTGGCCGGAGCCAGGCGTAAGATCACGGCTGGCTCAGCCCAGCTGTCAGAAGCCGGCTGTTGGCCGGCCAATGGCCAGCCGCTCGGCCAGCTTCGGCTTTCAGCGCAGCTCAGCCGAGCCGAGGCATATGCCTTCGGCTCGACTGAGCCGCTCGGCCATGTTCGGGAGCTGTACGGGCTATAGTGAATAGCCCGTACAGCATCCCTTCGGTTCTACTGAACCGAAGGGGTCCTAGGGTCGAAGCTAGCCGTAGGATCGGCCAAAGCTACGGCTAGATCCTTCGGCTGCTTCGTAAATAGACCCCTCAGTTTGTTATAACTAGGGCGAGCATTTCAATATGTCTTTCACTTTGTGTCACTTTGTCTTTCACACAACACAATATATATGTAAACTCCTTCTCCTTTTTTTAAAAAATAGTGCTGATCATGCACCCTCTTCCTCCACAAGGGTGCATAGGTGCACAGCAGCCATTTTTATACAGCTGCTAATGCACCCTTTTCCCCCTCCTCCTCAAGGGCAAAGAGCAACAACTTTTTTATGGTGCTGCTCATGTTACCTTTTCCTCTTCCTCCTCCACAAGGGTGCATGGCATCTATATGTTTTATACATCTGTATACAGCTGTTGCACAGAGCAGTCACCAGCTACTCTACTATTTAGTGCTGCTCATGTGCCCTTTTTCTCTTTCTTTCCCTTCTCTTCAGCTAATCCCACTATAGCCCTACCAATTGACTATGAGTCAGAGAATCATTTTTTGCTACCCCCAAGGCCAGTTCACAGACCTCTGCAGTGTTCTATTTTTTGGCATTCTGTAATATATGTGCTGCAGTAGCAGATTAAAAAATGTCCCTAAATCATCCCCATTCCCAGAGTCTTCTTGCCAGCTTTGCCAAATACCCTTTCTGCAAGTTTGTGGCCTCTACTACACCACAGTGTTAAGTATATAGCAGCCATTTTTTTTGCCCAAGAAGCTATAGACCAGCCACCTCAGATTACACAGCAATGTAAAAGTGGACAGAAGCAATACAATTTTTAATACAATACAATTTTAAGCCCAAAATTACTAGTGACAAAGAAAAAGGGTAGGGGTTTTGCTACAGGAATTAAGAGACTGCAGATGGCACAGCAGTGTAAAAGTGGCCAGCAGCAGACAGATTTTCCAAAAAAGTGGCCAGCAGCAAGAAAATTGTAAATAGAATAGCAAGGTTAGGCCTAACTTACTAATAATAAAGAACACAGTTCAGGGCTTTACTACAAGAATGGAATACTGCAGTATAAAACTGACCAGCAGCAGGACAGTGTTATTGAGGGATAAAAGGCCTAAACGATGCATGCCAACATTTTATTTTACCTTTGGGGATGGGGAGTGTGGTAAATGTGAGCGATGTATTCTGAGGTGATTTAGGTGCACACTGTAATTGTCCTTTTTTATTTATTTCTGTCATTCTAGTGATGCAAAAAAATTAAAGTAAAATACAACAATTAAAAGAGATAAAGTAGCTAAGATGTTCAAAATTGAAGAGCAAGCTACCAAACAGTTTTTGCAGACAGCTATTGGTCCCTAAAATGATTTTAGGTGTACAGATCTGTGCACACAAGCAGGACACATCCGATAATGTTCCCCAGCACTGCAATGAAAACAACATAGTTTGTTAAAGTAGACTGTAGAACCACTAAAACCTCATATAACATAATAATATCACTGGGAAATAAGCCTGTTAAAAATGCAGCTAGCAACCCTTAGAAAAACATTAACTTTGTTTGGATATTAAAACACATGTGTCAGTTTGCTTGCGCTGTAATTTATGGGCTGTTCTAGGTAGCTGAAGAGACACTTTTTGTTTCCTAGAAATATGTCTGTAGCGTGGCACACGTTTGGGCTTGTTAGACAGCCTATCGCACGCGAGATCTAAAGTACGGAGAAGTAGTCCCTGACTACAAGGGACATTGTTCTTAGAAAGGAGCCTCCGGCAATCAATAAGCTGTCATGTGGCATGATGAGATGATCTGTTTAATACAGACTTTTTCATGTTCCAGAAAAAAATAAATGCAAATTGTATTTTTTAATTAAAGAGAACCTGCTGTTTACAAATAGAGGGATTGCTTTATGAGAGGTGAGTGAGGAAGGTAATCATTGTGGTTAGGCCTTCTAGTTATGAAGGTTTTTGTTAATTATTGAAGTTTCATAGGTGGACATCATAGGCTGCACCATCCTGCCAACATCTACAGCTACTGATTCCCTGCAATCCCTATGATATTACCGTGTTAAAGTGTGTATTTGTTCAAATAATACTAAAGATAGAGCTTCGCTGTAGCATTTCAACATAACTAGTGCAATCTTACTATTCTTTACAAAACTACTAGTACACTTTAAAGCTCTCTGGAATTAAATATTAGACATATACCATATTTTGGGAGAAATTACAGTAATGCAGGTCAGTGAGAAGGCCGAAGAATGACAAGCATTTCTGCCTTATACTGAGTCTAGAAAGACTTGTCAGTTGTCAGTATAGGAAAGCTGAGTGTAAGTTATCCATGTCAGCACTGATGAATCTTTATGCCTGGTTTCTCTCTTCTGGGAGTCTCTTGTGAGTGTCAGAAGCAGAACCAATGCAGAAAACTTAAATCTGAGACCATAGTTTAAAATAAATTCCTTTCCAATTTTTGGACCATTCAGAATTAGTGATGGATTAGAGCAATGTTTCCAAAGATTAGCACAAATGTTTTTGGTAAATATATGAAAAAAGGGAAGGAGTATGAGGCAAAAGGGTGGTCCACAACACAAAACTAAATATGAGAAAAAACTTTGGACAAGGGACGTTTCTGATTAATACACCTCTGTGTGGGTTAATGCTGAGGACTCATTTCCCTTACTGAAGATAACACTGACAGTGGATTCCTACCTTTATCCCCTGCATACGCTGTTTGGAGAAAAAATCTGGCTTTATAAAAGATATTATTGTTGTGGTTTTCCCCCGCTCCTGAGTCTATATGGAGTCGGTGCTAACTGACCATAGTGATGCAGTCTGAACTGAACTGATCCTGGTCTCCCCGGAAAGCCCCCCATCACAGGGGCAGAACTGTTTTACATCTGCAGACCCCTCTGTATCCATTTGGAGTTCGATTCCGGCCGTACATTTGAGCACACAACAATTTGGGATCTCCACAAAAGGTTCTAGAGGAAGCAATTTTCTGCAAAACAGGTAGAACCTATTAAGAATGTATAATCTGCCCGAGCCTATGGAATATGGCTAAGATATGTATACAATTGTTTTTCTATATACATAAACTACTGTTATGGCCAATATGCTCTTAATCATGTTTTAAATTTTTTATTAATAAAATTAGCCTTTTAGCATTATTTTGACAATTGTATATATTTGTGGCACCTAAAAAAACCCCAGGCCCGTTTGTGTCCTTTTTGGTAAATATTAGAGGTGCACCGAAATGGAAATTTCAAAAAACTAATCCGAAATTTAAAAAATTGTAAGGCCGAAACCGAAAATGTTTTTATTTTCATTTTTATTTTATCTACAAACACTCAGCGATCACTGATCACTGAGTGTTTGCACTTGTCGTCTCTCTGACACGCTGTCACAGGAGGCCGAGCGATTGGTGTGGGGAGGGGAGCTCAGCCTTCTGTGACACCGCACTCACCCAAGACACTGGGTTCCAGCCAAACAACACGGTCCTCTAGGGTATAACCAGCTTCCGACATGCAATAGTGAATATAAACAGTCTTTCTTTATTTGCATGTCCCTGAGGGGCGTTTAACAGCACCCAAAAGGTGATTGAAAACTACAAACAAAATCCTAGCTCATTTAGAGCACTAACTAAACATTCACAGCAACCCTGGCTATCCACGCAGAGTAATCTATAAACAAACAAAAGAAACAGTCTTATTCCTCTGAGAAGTTTCACTCACCACCCTGCCCCAGCAGTCCAGTCAACTACTTCCCTCCCTGGGTCAGCAGCCTCTGAATTTAGCTGCTGCTAATTACTTAATTAAGGAAAGATGTGTGAGTGGATAGAGACTATGGAGGATTCTGGGTCCTACATACCTCCCCTCCACTACTCTTCCACACACCCTGTCACACTTCTGTGACAGCGCGGGCTGTTTCCGCCCACACACCGCTGTGCCGGACTGTGATAGGAGGCTGAGCGCTGTGGGAGGAGAGACGCCGGCCGCTCACAGCGCTCCCCTCCCACAGTTTTCGACCGGCTGTCACAGTTTCTCTCCTCCCCGCTGGGACACAGAGCAACGCCCAGCGGGGAGTAGAGAAAGTATGGATGCGCCAATGTATAGGCAGGAAAATGACACTTTCGGCATTTAGCCAAAAGTGCCAATTTGGTCGATGTGTTTCGGCGGCCGATATATCGGTGCATCCCTAGTAAATGTAGTTCATCTGACAGATAAAATCCATACTAGAGCAGTGAGCAATGAGAATGTAGAACTGACTCCTGAACCATATCAGGCCACATTCACTCAACTTGCCCTCAAAACTGGAAGGTTACCTTGCAGGGGGAACACAGCCTACCCTCTGTGAGGAACTTTGTCCCCATGTTGATGGGGACAGGGCCTAATCCCTTACCCAGAGGATGTGGTGGTCTTCATGTGGAGGGGGATTTATGGGAATCTGGCCCCCTTTTTTAGTAAGGATGCCCCAAGATATCCAGCCCTCCCCCTTACGTTAATGAGTACATGGTACTCATTGTTATTCATTCACAAAAAAGTTGCATAGTATGTATAAACACCCACATTGTGAAAAAGTCATTTATTGAAAACAAAAAAACAATGTCCCACAATGCAAATTCCATGTTAACAATATTGACCAGCATTGTAAATCCAATGTAAATCATGATGAGCAATGCCAGAAGACAAATGACAGTTCCCCAGCACTGCCAATATGGAACCTGGGTAATGTCCATATTTGTTCAATAAAATCCCCACCAGTGCCTGGAATATGAAACAAACTGGTGGGAATTTATTCATTTACTGGCAGTAGTGTTACTGCCACTAAATCAAGTACTTCCAGCTGCAGTAGCCGGAGGCTCAGGCAGATGGGCTAACTGGCCAAATATGATTTAGATTACCCAATCAGCAAACTGCGAAAAAGCAGGGATCTGTTCAAATTTATGATCAACACATACAGGTGAAACTCGAATAATTAGAATATCGTGCAAAGTTCATTTATTTCACTAATGCAACTTAAAAGGTGAAACTAATATATGAGATAGACTCATTACATGCAAAGCAAGATAATTCAAGCCGTGATTTGTCATAATTGTGATGATTATGGCTTACAGCTCATGAAAACCCCAAGAACCCCAAATCCACAACCTCAAAAAAGTAGATTATTACATGCAATCAATAAAACAAGGATTGTACATAGAACAATATCGGACCTCTGAAAAGTATAAGCATGCATATGTACTCAGTACTTGGTTTGGGCCCCTTTTGCAGCACTTACTGCAATTACTTTTGCACGATATTCTAATTAATCGAGTTTCACCTGTACCTGAAGCTCATCTGTATTGATGAGCTCATCACTTTGCTGTCTAGTCACAGACTGGGGTGGGTCTAGGATGACCTGGGCTCAGTGAAAGAAGGTTGAAGGATGCTGGCCATCAGACTAAAGACATTTAGTGGCAGATTTAAAAAAAAATACTTTGAGAGAAATCTCTGGATTTAAGCTGAATATTGCAGCAAAAGCTGATTTCATTATTGTATCTTTTAATGGGCTATTCATAAAAATGGCTAACATTAAAATATAGTAAGAGAAATTATTTTTAAACAAGCCCTTATCTATTATAACAGAATGTTTCCTCCAAGTGGTAAATTGTACTGCCAGAAAAACCTGAGGGAAGATTGCTTGTTTGCAAATGCTATGTAACCAGGTTTATTTTTGGAATTTGTGGTATTGTACCACTTAAACCACAGCTGTTACTTCCAAAATGACCATTTCATTCCCTGAATAGGGCCTGTAAATATATATTTATATATACTAAAGCAAACAGAGAAATGCCAGTAAAATGTATCCATGCAGCATTCCAATCTACAGATAGACATAGTGCATGATTTACGTGAAGTCAGGGCAGTGCTAGGGGTCATGCTTTGTTACTGGCATGTTGGGGACCAAGTCAAACACTTTATGTTGTTCTAATGCAGCAACCGTGCAGCCACTTAAACACACTGTGAGCCACAGTTAAATTGAAGGTGCTTCAAATCAATTAACCTTAGTCTGTGGCCTGCTACAGAAAGGACATTGTCTGGGTGCTGTCTGCTGTCTGATAATGTTGTTAAAGGAAACTTTTACCTGGGAAAGACACGGTGGCTGCCATAGCTACTTCTCATTCTGTAAAACTTTCCTGGCTATTGTACTGTAACCTCTTGTGTCAAATTCACAAACATTTATTGCAAGGTTCAGTATGTTCATTTTAGTCATGCTGGTTATCGGCAATTGCAGCCCCCATTTGTCTTCCAGGAAATGTTTGCTTTACCCGTTAAGGACGCTTTTGCTGCCAAGGCTTTTTTTTTTTCATTTTTTGCACACGTTTAATCTACATTTTAGGCCTGAAAATTACTTCAAACCCCCAAACATTATATATTTTTTGAAAGCCAAGACCCTGTAGAATAAAATGGCCGCAGTTGCAAATGTTTATGTTGCACGATATTAGTGCAACGTCTTATCAAACCCCAAAATCTAGTGAAAAATGCACTTAAGTTAAATTAAGTGCACTAAAACACAATATAATACTAATTTTCTCAGAAAATATAAAAGATGAGGATACAGCAAGTAAATAGATATCCAACATGGCCAGGTTAAAAATTGTGTGCGCCTGTGAAACTGCAACAAGCATCTGTACCCCAAAAAGTCTATAGATGACGCTTTGAAAGTTCCTAAAGGTCATAAGTTTAGGGATACCCATAAATATTGGCCCTAGAACTATTGCTCTCACTCTGGCATGCACAGCATGCCCTTGATGCATGTTTACGTGAAGATGCGCATGCTCGTGGGGGACTTTGCATTTTTTAAAATATTTTTTACTTTTTTAATTTAATATTATTTTTTAAAACTGGTTTTTATTTATTTTTAATTTACTTTAATTGCTATCACATAGGGGGGGGGGGGCTTCCAAGCCCCCCATGTGATAGCATATTGGCAGTGACAGGTTCTCATTAATGTGATACTGGGGGTCCAAAAGACCCATAGTATGCCCTTTCCACTTTAAATAAGCTATTGAAGTACAGATTTCACTTCAATAGCTTATTGCTCGGCTTCAGGAGCCCAGCAATGACAGCTCACGGACCTGAAGTGATGCAATATGCATCGCTCCCAGTCCCATAGAGCAGGAAGCAGATAGGTTCCCGAGATGCCGATTCCAGGCCCACAGGAGGGGCAGCGGAGCCTGGGAAACACAGCGGGGGTGTCAGGCAGGGGAAGACGGGCACTTTACCGGCCCGTAGAAGCGATCTGGGGGAAGCTGAGTAGCCAAAATAAATTGTAAAGCTGACAGCCGGCTCTACAAATGTGAACAGAGTCTGTTTAAAAACCCCTTAGTGGCCCATGTCAAAATAATCCGGTCATGGGTCCTTAAGGGGTTAAAGTGTAACTAAAACCAAAACTGACTTGTTATTTTGTAATAGATCATGGTGTAATCTATTACCCCCTAATCTATTATACCAATTGAAATGAGGTTCAGATTCACAGCCCCCCCATGGGTTCGAGGCGAAACCTGCAGGTTCGAGATCTGGGAGAATGTTTTTTTACCAAACCATAGTGGACTACATGGCTTTTAGTCTATGGCTAGCAGACTAAGAAGGGCCAATTAAGTCAGCCCCTCACTATAAAAGAAGGTCACATTATTTACAGTATTATTTTGGAGCAAATTTGAATTTATATGCACTCAAAAGCATCCATTCCAATTGGAGGCTGGAGTGTTGACAAAGCTTTACCACGATCCCCTATTGGAGGATCATTTATGATGTAGTCAGAGTCTGCTTATCAGCTTGCAGGGCCTGCTTTCAAGTCTTGTCTTAAAAAAACTAGTGATGCAGGATTCTTTATCAGCCATGAACATATACCAAAGAATGGCATTTACATAACTATTCTCTTATTTTCTGCTTGATCTAACACTTATTATGCAGCTATTGCTACTCGAATGCTTAAGCCAGCATTTACTATACAGCTATTTTTGGTTTGACTGTTCTCTGGTAATTGCTATTATGGGACCAAGCTTACCTAGCATCAGCAGAAGCAGAAGTGATTTGGAGGAGGGGCACGTGACGGAGATGATGAGACCCAGGAGCGGCTCCTTCCAGCTCATGAGCAGATTCTGCACCACAAATTGTCCCCCAACAGGGGATCATGCTGAAGCATCACTCCAACCTCACATTGGAACTAAATGCTTTAGGTAAAATTTGTAAGAGTATATATATATATATATATTGCACTTTGTGCTGGAATGTTTAATTGACATCTCTGGACGTATAAGCTAAAGTAGCTACACATTTATACTATATGAAGGACATGATATAATTGAATGGTGCATTTATAACTACATAGAACAAAGGGAAAAGTCTGCATGGCTTTGGGGAAATGTGCACATTGTTTTATTATGCTTTATTATGTGTAATAAAAGAATGTTTTTATTGTTTGAAGCTAGTAGTGAATAAATAACTGTTTTGTTTGAATGTATGCTGCGATGTAGCAATTGTTAAAAGCCTAACAGAATACATTCTACAGTGATTAAATAGTAACAATACACCTTTGCACTAAAATTAATTGGGATGTTGCTGCTGTATGTAAGTCAAGCTAATTGTAGAAGAAGAAATATGCACTGCCAGAATATGCTGTTACACACTACACACTGTATGCTTTCTTTTCTTTTTTGCAATGGTACATGTCCCCAATGAGAGTGCCCAGCTTCCCTTTTGTTCCTGCCTTTTGTTTGACAGCAGTTTATCTATTTGCTCTAAAAATGGTCAGAATTTAACAAAAAGAATAGGTGTTCCCGGAATACCCAGTTGCCGGCAAACAATGAAACTCTATGTAGAGTAGCCGGTATTCTAAAAGTCATGCCAGGATGAAATACAAAATCAATGGTGGGTATGTTTTATGCCCTAAATGTGTTTCCATTCTAAAGTTCATGACTTATTCTTAATGCAGAACAAAATAATAGATAGATGATAATCGAACTAGAATACCTAGATACTATTGTTAGAAATAGTGGAGACACAGACTACTGCTAGGATAACTGACCACTGGAGTCTGCCTGATACAAAAAACTGGAAGTTGATTTAGCCAGCCAAGGCTCATTCAAAACTGAAATATCCAAGTGGATTTGACCATTGAGAGGAGTGATGGAGACCTGGCTGATTTACTAAAGGAAAAAAATAATGTAATAGTGTAAAAAAAGCCAGTGAATGGAGATCTGAAACAAACCATAGACTAAAGGTCCCCACACACCTTACGATAATCGCGGGAAATACCGCGATCGTACGATTATCGTAAGGTGTGTAGAAGCCGTGCGACCTCTACTACTGTAAGGTCGCACAACTTTAAACTTACGAACATGTTTAAAAACCCGCCGAGCATCGTACGATGTTCAGCGGGTGTGTAGCATGTTCGCAAGATAAATGCCGGACGGGCCGGTGTGCGCAAGCGCACACTGTCCATTCGGCATTGCGGTCGTCGGAAGCCCACCCCTCTGGGGGCATGGCTTGCGATCATCGCAAGTACGATCTGCCTATGCAACATAGGCAGATCATACGTTTTTTTAAGTACCTTACAACCATCGCAAGACAAAAGTCTTGCGATGGTTGTAAGGTGTGTGCCCAGCCTAATGCAGTCACAGTACAAGTGCCCTCAGGCTTTTCCATCAGCTGCCTACCAATTAAAATGCTTTCTCTGCTCAGTGTAAGTGAGTTTGAGATAACATTTCCCAATTTATCAAAGATAATACCTGTCAGCCTATTTTAACACCTAAAATTCTTCCCTTACCGAAAAATTTTATTCTACTAATTAATATTCTACTGCAGGTCACTGCAGTCACCGGTATGTTGCTCTGTTATCAGGATCCCCCACATCACTCTGCATTGTCTTATGCTCAGGATAATACTTTTTGAATGGTATCTTGCTCTATCCTTCTGTTAATAAAGATTTACAGTTAAAAAAAAAAAAGTTCCTTTACGGGGGTTAACACCTTGTTCACTGAAAAAGCAAAATGTAGGCATTATCATAATCATTATCTTCACCTAACAAAAAGAAAGATTTTTCTTTTATATTGTAGACCTGACCATGGTAAAGAGTCAACATTTGTACAAAACCCCCTGTACATACCCTTTAACCCTTTTGCCGCCACCAACACATATCATATGTCAATGGCCAGTGGCGGACCTAATAACCAAAGGGCCCTGGTGCAAGTTTTCATCTTGGGCCCCCCTCCCAAGATGGGGGGGGGCACAGGAGCGGATCACACTGGCTCCCGCCCCCCCCAGCCGTCTCTAATAATGCAGTAGCGTGCTGGACTTACCTGAGGCCCTGCAGAGCACACCATAGATCCTGCATAGCCCACCTGAGACTCTCTATGGTGGGCTCTGCAGGGTCCCAGGTGGGCTGGTCTGGTCGGTTGTCGGGGTCCCTTTCCCTGTACCTCCTCTCAACTCTTCTTACCTGCTGCTGCTGGGGCCCAGTCTCCTCCACCCCCTCCCCTGTCACCTCTGCCATGCCGCCCCGGTACAGTTGATACCCATGTAAGAGGCCCATCAGGCTGCCCAGACCCCTCACATTGGTACCAGCCATACCCCCCCTGATGGCGGTGTTCTATCACAGGTTGTGACAACGTTAGAATGTGTGACCGGTGACATGGTCACACATTTTAACGCAATCCCGCCCAGTTTTTCGGCGGTGGAATCTGTGACCGCCAATAGGTGAAGCATTCCAGCGCTTTCCAAGCTGTTCCAGGGCAGATCGGCATCGCAAATCGAATGCGCAGGAGAACCGATCTGCCCTGAAACAGCTGATCGGTCCTGAAATGTCACTTCTATCCGGCAGTTGGAGAGAAGTGACATTTCAGGACCGATCAGCTGTTCCAAGGCAGATCGGTTCTCCCGCACATGAGTTTTGCAATGCCGATCTGCCCTGGAACAGCTGAGAAAGCGTTGGAATGCTTCACCTATTCCACCGCTGAAAAACTGGGCGAGATTACGTTAAAATGTGTGACCACGTCACCGGTCACACATTCTAACGTAGTCTCAAACTTTGAAAGAACAGAGGCCTGTCTGTAATCATGTAATCAGATAAATAGATATAATAGGGAACATTACAGTGTAACGTTCCCCATTATAATCCACTTTCCTAATTACATGAAGTAACAGCACACAACTATAAAAAAAAACACCAATTAATGCAGTTATGTGTTTGTAAAAAAATATTACAAGTATTTTAGATGCAACTAGTATAAGTACCTAATTCAGCCTTGCTATCAACCTTTTTGAAGACTGATATACAGGAACATTTAGTGATAATCTACTTGGAACAAGACATATTTACATAGGATGTGGCAGATCATTGTGGGTCAGACCTAGATAGCAAGCAATTGAGCTGCAAGTTGAAAATGACTTGCTAAACTATTGCAGACTTGCCAAGCTTTACAATTTTGTTGCACAATTACAGCAAGTCTCCACTGCAAGTCTCCAGACCAGCGAGCTTGCAGAGCTCTTGCTAAGACCTGCAGGACTCTTGCTGTAGACTTGCCAAGCAAATTTGCTACAAATTCAAAAAGTGTCAACTAGAACTTGTGCTGCAAGTGTTCTGCAAGTCTACAACTTGCCAGGAATGTGTGCAGCAAGTTAACAAGAATTACAATTTCACCCTGCCACAAGTTTGTAGCAAGTTATCCTTGCTGTCTGGGGACCTAAGGAGTCCCAATATAGAAAAGTGTAGCAGAAACACCCCATCATAAACTCTATAAAAAGATTCACAAAACGATGGGTACAATATGATCAAATATCTTTTAAAGGTGTTTTTTTTACTTTAAACTAAGAATAGATCAGAGGCTTCATAGTAAAAGAGAGATGCAAGCCCTACCGTCTGCTTGTGTACCGAACTCGGCCTGTTTGACTACGACTTTGCCTGCTGTTTCAACTACTGGACTCGGTGCCTGATCCAGATCGTGACAGAGACTGCTGCCATAGGAATTATTTATTTTAGCAAACAGTACATGTGAAGCAGTTAAATCACATTAAAATTCACTGGAACTACAGCAAACATGCAAAGGTTTGACATTTTCACAAATTTCCCCTAATATTTGAAACTTTTTTCCCCACTTTGGTTAAAGTATAAAGTCCATGTCACTTACACACTAATGTCTGTGATAATGCACTGCATTGCTTTCTTAACTGCAGCCCAATACACATATACAGTGTACTTATAGAGCACCATGATGTACGCATGCAAATACTTTTTGCTTTGCATTGTGCTGCATTGTAAAAGGACACCTGAGATACATACTTATTGTGTGTCAGTGATTCAAATTATTGAAGCTAATGGGTCAATGACAGCCAGATAAATCAGCACTTTCATACGCAGAGATCAGCAATGGCAGCCTTTTCTATTTTTCTTGCTCTAGGTTTCTTTTAAATAAATCTGTTGGTAACCAATGGAACTGAACAGTCTACAGTCCTGCAAAGTCTGCACATACCCCAAGATGCCTTCTCCACCATCTGTAACATGCACATTTTGGCACAAGTAGTGTCAGGAGCTCCTCCTGCTTGCCTCTGACCCACCACTATCTTTGAAAGCTTTATTGGCTAAAGGGTTAATAAGAGGGTCCAGCAAGCCTTTAATGCTACCAGGAAGTGTGGAAATGTGTACCCTCGGACAGGGATGAGGGACAACACCTAAGAAGGTACCATTCACTATTCATTACAGGTTAACTTTAAAGCCCCCACTGCAAGCATAACCTATTGTCCCCCCCCCACCCCTAAGCTCGGACTCACCTATCCAGGATAGCAGCAAGCAGCAGCCATGCGTCGGTGTGTGCGGTGCAGGGGAGGGGCGTATGATGCACACGTCTCCTCTCCCGCCGTCACCTGTTACTAGAGACGCGGCCGGGAGGGGAGGTGAGTCACAGGACCCGCCCCCTCACTGAGAAGCCCGTCAGCAGTGCGGGGCCCCGGTGTTCTAACACCGGGACCCTGAACTGGCCCATATTGCAGGACCGGACCCCACTGAGGCTGTGGGGGTTCTCAGGACCGGAACCCACTGGGCCCCCCCACAGCCTCGGGCCACGGTGCGCTGGCACCGGCGGTAGTTCCGCCCCTGGACAGCACCTTCCACAGCATGAGGAATTGATCAATGAACCAAGGAGTAAAAATTATAACAAGTGTAGAGTTAAAAATTTTAAGAAGTTTGGAGTTTGGGTACGTAATGGCACTGCCATTGACAGGGGCGGAACTACCGCCGGTGCCGCCGCACCGGGGCCCGAGGCTGTGGGGGCGCCCCGGCCTGTGGCTGTGGGGGGGCCAAGAGTGTTTGTAAATAATTGAGGATATTTTATGTATACTGTTTTTTTCACTTATGAATGAAGAGGAAGTGCTCTACATGACTTCCTGTTTATTCATTGTGGACATAGTAACTCATATTATATTCACAATTTATAAATAGACAGGAGCAGTCAGTTTTATTCATAACAGGGGCTGCAGAAAAAGAGCTTAAGGACTCTGTGTAGACCCATGATATTTCCCCAGAGCCCCCAACAGTAAAGTAAAATAAATAAGTTGAAGGCCAATTATTGGCCGGATTTGTGGGAGGAGCCCCGCACATTTAAGACCCTCGGGTTCCCCCACTCACCCGTTGGGACGTCCAAGTAATCCGTGGCTCTGTTCTGGCTTCCGGCGCTCATGCGTGACGTCATTCGGCTTTCGGCTTCCTCTCAGCTGCTTTCGGTCTTGTTCGGCCGCCTTCGTTCCTCTCCCTGCGGGCGGGTGA
Source organism: Nanorana parkeri (assembly GCF_000935625.1). Classification (NCBI taxonomy): domain Eukaryota; kingdom Metazoa; phylum Chordata; class Amphibia; order Anura; family Dicroglossidae; genus Nanorana; species Nanorana parkeri. Next base: position 1,270,882 of record NW_017306302.1, on the reverse strand, counting down.
GTGTTCCTAGTCCTTGTGATTCTATCGTTTTCGGCTGCTGTGGCACTCTCGGTTGCCTCGGCTTCCACTGGCTACATTGCCACTATATGCTTGCTGTGTGTGGGGTCCTACATGACAAAAAAAATGGTGTTTAAAAAAAATATATTTATATTTGTTTTACTGAGAAAGTGACAATTAAAGGGGTAGTGACATCTATGCCTGCGTGTGGTGGTGTGCGCATGCTTCGTTGCAGGGGGGGAGGGGGCCCGTACCGGGCGGTTCCCTTGTCTGGGGGCGCTCGTCTGTGTGCGTCGTTATGCTGGTTCCTGGGTGGCTGACTGTTTGCATGTGCAGATCGCAGTTGCAGGTACAGATGCGATGTTTGAATTTCTGCTGGTGTGACCGGGGGGGGCGCTGTTCGTGGCAGCGGGTGTGTCAGTGCGTGCGGCCTATTGGCGTGTGGCTGGGTGTCCGTGGTGTGGCTGGCATTAGAGTCTGGGTTTGCAGGGCTGCTCGTGCATTCAATTGACGTTTTTTCATCCATCGCAGGTCTGTGTGCGTGTGGATCCACTGTTCCCCGAGGGAATTTGTGCTGCTTATTCGTTTTCAGGTGTGTGGAACTCTGTCGAGGGTTTCCACGCATTTTCGGTTAGATTACGTTCGCACCTCGCAGTACGTTACGCATCGCTACTTCACATACACTAGGTTTTAGGTCATCGCACATGGTTAGCAGGCGCATTGCATGCACATAGTCTCTACCCCTGCAGGGGTCAGGGGAACTCTGAGTGCTCTTAGAATTGATTGGTCACCCGTTGTCCTCGAGTTCCCCGCTCATATGTCATACGTTATCTTCCTACACTCCCATTGGCCATCGGACGGACGTTGTTCTGTTCCTAGTCGTTACCTGCTGCGTCTCAGGTACATCAAGAAGAAGAAGAAAAAAAAATATGACAGTTAATGAGCAATAAAACCATGTTTAATTGCCCCATTACGCCACGCGGCCTTTGCACACCGAGACTTCAGTGTGACGAGCCTGTTCGTTCCTGGCTTTCGGTCACGTCTCGGTTAGTTAGATAACACCCGCCAGGGGCCTCATTCCGCCCCACGTCTCTGTGTTACCGTTACGTTGTTCACGTTGTCTTTGTATTGTCTGGTTTGTCGGTGGTGGGTCAGCACACGTTTGGTTTAGCACTCATTACCTTTCTTCGTTTTCTCCCGTTTCGAATTCTGCAGGATGTCTCAGGCTGCGGATATAGAAGAGTTTGGCTCCGTTCCACCTTCTCCTGCCAGGGGCTCCGAACACGGCAGTGCTCCGTCCCTGCGAGCATGGACCATCCCACGTCTGACAGCTGAATTGCGGCGTCGGGGGGTTCCGTTTCCGGCAACCGCCCGCAAAGCTGAACTGTTTCGGTTGTTGTTCTCCACCTCGGCTGCTTCCCAGGATGCGACCTCCGGAGTCGAGAAGGTCTCTCTGCAGACCGTGGCCACATCCCTTATGCAAATCCATACCCTGTTGAACTCCCTTAACTCCTCTGTCCAGGATTTGCAACCGTGCATGGAGTCGGTGGAGGTGGCAGCCGCCGCCCCCCAGGCCGCGGCTGCGCCGGTGGTTCCTGCCGCCTCCCCCGGGCCCTAAGGTATCCCTGCTTCTCCTCCCTCGATTACTCCGGCTCACTTTGTGCCCCCTAGCATCTGGAAGGACATCCTGGAAGGGAAGGATGTGAACCTCGCTTCTTTGCTGTTGGCGTCACAGGACATGACCGAGAACAAGGCCTTTGCCTGCGGGGACGTTTTGGTGATCCTTAAAGCAAAGGATCCTCGTCTCAACCGTAAGCTGTCCCTACCCAAGTTCAAGCTGGTGTTCAGCGTGTACAGAGACGTGGTCTGTTCGGTGGCGCCCAACAGGAGCGAAGAGTTGGACCTGTATCTGTACCGGGTGGTGGAGTTGGGTCACAGGTATGATGTTTGGGTGTTCTACGACTACCACAGGTCTTTTTCGGCTAAGGCAGCGGCCACCCTGGCTCAGTTTCAAGTTGTGACCAACTGGGGCAGCGTGGACATGGAGCTGTTCTGCCGTCATTTTGCGGGTTTGAGGGCGCCGGTGTGTGCCATCTGCCAGTCCTCCTCCCATGCCACCACTTGGTGTCCCTCGGCCGAGATCCCGTCCATCCCTGGTTCTTCCAGATCGGCTGCGGCCTCTCTCCTCAATCCTAAGCAGGCGGTGCAGCTGGATAAATTGGGCAAGGCCCAGATATGCAACAATTTCAATTATTCCGCCTGTAACTTTGGGCAATGCCGCCTCCTGCATATCTGTGCCTTGTGCTTTCGGGCCCACCCCAAATCGGCTTGTACCTTGCAGCAGGGGGATTCAGCGTGACTAAACACGGTTGACGTGGGGTTCCTGAGTCACTGTCTGGTGGAACACCTATCCTAGTCTTTCCGTGACTTTCTGGTACAGGGGTTCACCCTGGGGTTCCACACAGGGTTCATCACCTTGCCCACCTCCTTTTTTGAGTGCAGGAATCTGCTGTCGTCTTCCCTGGATCCGGACGGGGTTGACGGATTGCTGGCTCAGGAGCTGGATAAGGGTTTTCTCATTGGTCCCTTTGTTGCCCCCCCCTTTCCGAGCTTGCAGGGTGAGCCCTATTGGTTTGGTCAGAGGTACATTTTCCAATAAACCCTGCTTAATTTATGATTTTCTCTGCTCCTCATTCGTCTGGTGTGCCTAGCCTGAATTCCCTGATCCCGTCGGAGGAGTTTTCGCTTAAATATTCCTCCGTGGATCAGGAATTCAGACCATCATTCGGGCAGGCAGGGCGCCTGGTTGTCCAAAGCGGACATTGGCTCTTTGGCAGTGGCACGGTGTCAAGTAGCCCGTGGCTGTTTGACAGGTTTGCCCGGGCCTTGAATTGGATTCTCACCAATGTGGTAGGCTGCCAGGCGGTCATCCCCTAACTGGATGACTTCCTTCTGGTTGAGGATCCGGCTCGGCCCCCGGTGGATCTGCTGTCTCTGCTGGCCGTTTTCGCCAAATTGGATGTTCCTGTAGCGGCAATAAGATGGAGGGTCCGGATAGGTTTCTGACTGGACTCGCTGCGCATGCAGGCCAGTTTACCCCAGGATAAATTGGACAGGATCAGGCTCGCCAGCCGGGCCATGCTCCAGTCCGGCTCTGCCACCAGGAGGGAGCTGCAGTCTTTGCTCGGCATGCTTAATTTTGCCATGCGCATCATACCGCAGGGCAGGTCCTTCATATCCAGGTTGCTTGCACTGCTGCCTTCGGCTCCCGAGGCGGAGTCCTTGGTTCGCCTGGACCCCTGCGCACGTGCGGACCTGGCAATGTGGGAGGAGTTTCTCAGTCGGTGGAATGGTGTGTCCATGTTTATCCCGCTGGCTTCGGCAGATTCGCCACGTGTGGTTACCGATGCTGCAGCCCCACGGGGCTACGCATCCATTTTTGGCCCCCACTGGTCGGAAGAGGTTTTGGAGATTCCAGAATTTTCAAGGATCTCTTCCCTTTTTGAAATGTACCCAATCACGGCCACAGTTTGGGACACTTGTGGATCGGGTCAAACAGTGACGTTTCTCACAGATAATCAGGTTACCTCAGATATCATCACTAAAGGCAGATCCAAGTCCTTAGTCATTATGTCCTTCCTGAGGAGGCTGGTATGATTGTCTCTGCAGCGTAGTTTCAATATAGCCTGTTCGTTTATCTCCGGGAGGGGGAACACTGCGGCAGATGCACTGTCACGATTTAATTTCCCCCGTTTCTTCCAACAGCATCCAGAGGCAGACGTCACAGCCACTCCAGTGCCACCTTTCTCCCTACTGATTCTGGACTGACCTCTCATTGGGCCACTGCCCGCCACATCATTGAGAAGTTGGCCTGGCACAGGTTTCTAGAATTTCAAGAGAGGTACCCGAGACTAGACTCGGGCAACATCAAATACATACTGTCATTTGTAGCGTATTGCCACACCAACCTGGGTCTGTCACATAGTACCATCAAGCTGTACTTAGCGGGGGTGCAACATCACATGTCCCTCCGGGACCCCGATAGGCCATCTCTTTTTTCAGCGCTTCCGGTTCAGGCCATACTCAGGGGAATCCAGAAGCTGCAGTCAGGACCGAGGCTCATCCGCCTTCCCATTACGGTGGGCATTTTTCAGGATCTTGATCGAGGGCTTCGTGGGCACCTTTCGGTGTACTGCCCAGCCTGGTTTTGAAGGCGGCAATCTACGGGTTTCTCAGGCCCGGAGAGTTCATGCTTACCAGGCCGCAGAATCACACTCTTGCCAGGAGACAGCTGGTTCGTCACCCCACCTTTTTTTCACTATGCTTGGAACACTCAAAGACACTGCAACCTAGCAAAAGCGTGGAGATCAAGTACTTTCCTTCACAGAACGCCTGGTGTCCAGTCAGAATTCTGGACCAGCTGCCAGCTGCTCTCGGTCATTCCCCTCCGGACAGTCCCCTGTTGCCTTTTGCAGGAGGTCCACTCAGTTCCGCACATTTCATTAGACATATCCGCATCCTCCTAGCCAACAAGGGCCTCAACCCCGAGCAATATTCCGGGCATTCCTTCAGGATAGGGGCGGCTTCCAGGCAAGGTGTTCCAGTGCATGTCATTGAGCAGTTGGGAAGGTGGAGTTCAGGGTGTTATGCTAGGTATGTGCCTGATCCCCAGCTGGAGATGGCGCAGGCATTCTCCAAACTTCTGCTGTAGTTGTTGCTTAAATAAATAATTGGAGTCTAGGAGGTGTTATTAACCTGACCAGAGGTGTTAAAACAGCATTGTATGTGGCAGACAATAGATGTCTCACCCCCTAGCATGCAGGTTACATTTTTAGATGCAATTTATTTACAATGCATGATGCTCTTTGGACTTGCGTTAGTTGGGTGCTAGCCTAACAGTATACTAGAATCTGTCAATTTTTTTAGGACAAATAACTACAAACATAAAATAACATCTTTGTGAATTAACTAAGTAGATTCTCAGGGAAGGAAAATCATCTTTTATCATATTACCAGGTTTTACAAGTTGTTGTGTATAGAAGCGATGAATTACATAATGTTATAGTACTGTGGAAATCAATATACTGGAAGCCAAAGCAATGAGCAGTTCCTGATTGTATCTCATGAGGGTTTAATGTGCATGAACATGTTGAATGCTAGTAAATGGAAATCTGACATCTGTTTTTTATTTCATATAGTGGTACGGTACAAAAACATGGATATAGGTAATTGACATTTGTATGTAGTAACTTTTACAGGTATGTCTATTCATACTTAATTATTTACCCTGGAGGTTAGCAATTCTCAACATATGTGTCAAGGTAAATTTATTATGACAGAAGAAAATGTTATTTTTTAAAACAAACTTTATATGTATAGTATATTCTACAAATAGTGTATAGGGCATTTACATGACAGGTTTCTGAGCCTGTTATGAATTAAAAGTCTGCTTTTAATTACTATGTCCCTTTCCTACACTTTCTCAAATAAGTTTAAGATGGGGGCATTTTTGCAAAGATTTATTGTCATAGGCTGTCCCTTAAACAATGTTATTTTTGTTTTTTACTTTTACACATCTAACATTAATATCTATAGTGCATAACTATCAACATAAAGGACAGTGTGCACACAACGACAATCAAGGCAACCATAGCTAACATATACTCTCCTCCTCGTTCCTAACAGAAGCTTACACAGATAGGATGGCCATAAAGGGCTTGATCCCACTCCCATCTGATATCCTGATGCAACTATTAGGTGAGGATTCAGGCATCAAATTCAACCTAAGTAATCCTTTCTTCTTCTCATTGAGAAGAGATGTTAATTCTTCTTAAATTGTTTCAGTCCTCTGGGTGAGTCGTGCAAGAAGCAGGGGTGGGTCCAGAAATATTAGCTGTGTTCTCACCTATCATTGTTGCGGAGATATCTCTCTGCCGATAACTATCTAAAGGGGGCTGATACATATTTTTAGGCTGGTTAGGGTGATGATTTACAGGCATAGGCGTCTCTACAGGGGGGCAATTGCCCCCCCTAGGTTATTCCGTGCCCCCCCGCTGAAAACGGCCGCTGCCGTACAGCTTCACTGTACGGCAGCGGTCTCTTGCCAGCTGACAAGTCGGGCACACGGCCCGACTTGCAGGAGCAGCTACACGGTCTGAAGGATGCAGACCGCAGAGCAGCTCCTGTCAGCTTCGGCCGGAGCTCTGTCAGTTCTGAGCTCCGGCCGAATGATAGATCACAAGTAAGGTCTAGTGCAGACCTTACTAGTGATCACCGCTAGATCATCAGGGAACGATGTGCCTCCTCCCTGCAGGGATGAAAGCAGGTGAGGGGGCTTGGAAGGGAGGGTTGTATTATTTTATTTGTGCAGGGGGGTGTATTAGTGGGGGGGTGGGGTGGTTGTATTTTTCTGTGTGTATATTAGGCCTCATTCACACCTACAGTATATTTCAGGTGTGATTAGGGATTCCTGTGTCACAAACTTGCGTTTTCCTGCAGCAGGAATCCCTAATCTGGCGTTTACATGTTTCAGGTTACTGATCGGGCTTCTGCGTTACACAGCTGCCATCCGCACTCTGCGTTACACAGCTGTCACCCGCACTCTGCGTTACTCAGCTGTCATCTGCACTTTGCGTTTCATTGCTGTCATCTGCACTTTGTGTTTCATTGCTGTCATCCGCACTTTGCGTTACACTGCTGTCATCCGCACTTTGCGTTACATTACTGACCAATGCACTCTGCGTTATAACTGACCTCTGTCCCAATACTAAAAACCGATACCAGCACTTACATTTTTCAAATTGACTTAGGTGTCTTAGGTCCGGCTGGGGACCTTGCGGCCGCCTTCTGGGGAGCCACGCAATGCCTGCTTACAGCGCTTCTGCCACCCGCACATCTCCCCTTACTAAGACCCTCCCCACCTCTCCTGACAAGCTCTGCCCAAGACATTAGGCCAGAACCCCAGAGTAGAGCAGCAGCACAGAGTATGTGGCAAATATATATACTATTATTCTGCATTGCTCTATGTTTTGCTGGGATTTGTAGTGCTCTATAGCTAGCTGTATTCTGCATTACTGTATAATGTATTGCTGGGATTTGTAGTCCTCTATAGCTGGTGGTATTTTGCATTACTATATAATGTATTGCTGGGATTTGTAGTCCTCTATAGCTGGTGGTATTTTGCATTACTATATAATGTATTGCTGGGATTTGTAGTCCTCTATAGCTGGTGGTATTTTGCATTACTATATAATGTATTGCTGGGATTTGTAGTCCTCTATAGCTGGTGGTATTTTGCATTACTATATAATGTATTGCTGGGATTTGTAGTCCTCTATAGCTGGTGGTATTTTGCATTACTATATAATGTATTGCTGGGATTTGTAGTCCTCTATAGCTGGTGGTATTTTGCATTACTATATAATGTATTGCTGGGATTTGTAGTCCTCTATAGCTGGTGGTATTTTGCATTACTATATAATGTATTGCTGGGATTTGTAGTCCTCTATAGCTGGTGGTATTTTGCATTACTATATAATGTATTGCTGGGATTTGTAGTCCTCTATAGCTGGTGGTATTATTCTGCATTACCCTTTTGTGAATAGCCCTGTTAATGTCTAGGGGGCACCAGCAGATTCCTTCGCCAAAGCTCACTGAAGGAAAAGAAGATCAGTCAGGTTAGAAGACCTTTCCAACTAGATTTTCAGAGTGTAGCCTAGACCCATCGTCTGTTGTATCTTTTAAAATGCTTTACCGCCATAATTGAACAAATACTTTTATCTCTAATTTCCACATCTGAAATTACTATCTCCCATTACTGGACCATTTTATTTTGTATCTCTACCGGTCCTGGAATCCTCCTATAATATCTAATTTTAACATATTCCTTTCTACTGACATTTTTGCTTCCTCATTCAAACAAAAAACCCTCTTGGAGACCTCCCCAGCTACCACAATGTCATACTTCTCTCTTCTCTGATAATTGTTCGATTGCATTTGATCTAAATTCTAATTATTTCACTGAAACTTCTGCCACTAAGCTTCACAGTGATCTACAAAATACAAAAGAAGAAAGCAAAACCTGAAGGCCATTTCCCTGTATTGGGGATCCTGCACATGGGCGCCAGCTCCCATACGCTGTAAACGCTGGCAGTGAGGCCCAGGTGCGGAGTACAGCCTCACACTAAAATCAATAGCTATACACTGTTGTCAATGTTTTGTTTCCACATGCTGCAAGTGCAACAAACATTTGCTTATATCTTTCTGAATATTCTACCTGTGCTCCACTAAAATAGCAAGCAATGTTATGAGTGCTTCAAAGTTTGCTTCTCTGAATTGCAAAACACATCTTATGGTATGGAGATGAAATGGGGAGGCGGTCAGTAGTCTGAATCCAGAGCGAGCAGCCTAGGGTGACACTGACAACAATGCTCCTCCATGAATACAATACTGCCACCCTAGGACAGGAAGTGTAATATTTCTAGGATCACCAGGTGAAAAAAAGACAACTAAAGCATTCACCAAATCTAAGAACTGGTAAGCTTTAATATGTTACATTTTAGTTTTGGGGTTTCAATACACTTTCACTTTCTAGATTTTCATTCAATGGAATTGATTTACCAAAGGTGAAGAGGCCTGCAAGTGGATTTGTATTTTGCATGGACATTTTGCCTTTAGCTTAGTGATTGAGATGAAGCACTGCTAACTTCTATCATCCAATAATGTGCATGCAAAAAAACTGGGGGCTTTTTTTCTCATGATTGGCTATTCTTTGCAAAGTAAATTTTCAACACCTTCACTAAGCAAAGGGAAAATTTTAGGGATGCACCGATATATCGGCCGCCGAAACATATCGGCCAAAAATGGCACTTTTGGCATGATGCTGAAAGTGCCATTTTCCTGCCGATACATCGGCGCATCCCTGCTTTCTTTCCTCCCCCACTGGGCGCTGCTCTATGTCCCAGCGGGGAGAAGAGAAAGTGATAGCCGGCCGAGCACTGCGGTGGAGAGCTCTGTGAGCGGCCGGCATTTTATTTCGGTTTCGGTATTAAAATTTCCATTTCGGTGCACCTCTACAAAATTTCCCTTACAAAGTTACCAGCCTATGTGCCTTAAGTGAATCAACTCCTGTCTCTAATTCCAGTGCTGCCTCATCTTCTGTATCCCTGTTTTTTGGTGTACCATAAAGCTTATTTCATGGATATCTTCTCCTTTTCATTTATACCATTCTGTCCATTGCATCATAGCTTAAATACATGAATGGGTCCCTTGCTAATAAATTCCTGAAATAAAATCCTGCTCCTGTTTTGCTACATTATGAGTCACATGTGTGAAAGCCTAAGCATTAAGTCACTTTATCTCTGCTAAAGTGGAAGATCATCCAGCTTGAAAAGGGATCTATAGTCTGATGATCCCCTTTAATAGTAATCACAAGTACCAAGGCTTTTTGATGTGGGCCTAGTGCTGGAGCAAGACTGGAGCACATTTTTCCTATGAAAGTAGTTAAAATATTTAAGCTCATCTCTTTCTTTCTATTTATCCATCCTGGCAAGATTGCCAACTCAGCTGTATGTGAACATTTGGGTATAACTCCATTTTAAAAGGTCAAATTATAATTTAAAGTTACCTTACCAGGGTGTGGATCCATTAAAATATGTCAAAATAAACCATAGCAATCATCCAAATTCTGGTGATTCACCGTTTGCAGCTGAAGTCAATTTATTTTGTGGCATATTTATTATATAGGCCTGTATCGCATTACAAGTGTTAATCACGGCAGCTTGAGTTGAGACTGAGCATTTTGGCTTGACCTGCTCCTGCGGTTTAGCACTATATATACTCTATGCGCTCTCATATACAGGTTGAGATGGTAACTTCTTGGGATTGATCATTCAAGTCCAGCACTGAAAACACATTTCACAACCTGTTCCCAAAGCAGATTCATCCAGTGCCAAGCAGGACAAGTCATGTTTTATTGACTTTATTTTCTTTTAAATTTAAGCTGCAGATCTCTCTTTTCTCTTAAAAGCTGCAAATGTCTAGTTTCTCTTAAAAGCATTACGAGTTTTCTTTCACTTTCATCCATCTGTCAAAATATTACCGGCTGGGAATGTAATTTCCTGCAGTTTTGACTTCAAACAAATAAGTCTTTCTTCAGAAATGTCTTTAAGTTAAAATGTACACAGTGAAAAAGACTTATAGATGGAAGTTTTGTATCTTTCGCGAACTAGTATTTATAGGTGCCTCTTTAAATACGCACAGCATGTTGAATCTGTACGTGTGTTATGTCCTCTTCATAAAGAGGGACTTGTTCCATTTTACACACCTTATTATAGAACACTGCTGGTTACAAAGTTACTAATTTAGACACACTGAAAGTTTATTTAAATTGTTTTCATAAGCTTTCAAAAAGTTTTTAATAATATCAAATCTCTTTAAATCCTTCACTAGGATTGCAGTAGCCATTTAGAATATACCGTGTGCAGTGATAAACATCACCTATATCTGACCGCCCATTCGTAATAATGAATCATTTATTAAATATAGTATGATATCTAACCACCATAATACACTAAAATATAGTTTTTTTCTATTATCTCAGCATTCCACCATTTGTTTCTTCATGTGAGGCGTCATGACAGTTGTATCAAGGTAGACATTATTGATCTCCTTCTGAAAATGCTAATGGCCTGACCTTTTGTGAGTTTTTTCAATATGCATGAAAAATGAACAAGTGTACAAGGGTTTACGGCCTTTAGGGCTACATTGAAGTCCAGAACCAGATCATACAACAGCCTTGGCAGGAGCCTGGGGCCCAATAGATGTCTATAGGCCCAACTGCAACCTTCATGGTCCTTCACTAAACCAGGTCCTACAGTTTTTCTGTACCTGGAGCCGATTCTGCTTTTATCTATATCTTCTGAAAAGCAGTACTTGACTGCGTTTGCATTTATTTATTTCTATTTATGCCTTCTTGGTTAGATTTACATAGATATGATAAAGCTTTACGCAGAGTCATGCTCTTTTGGTTGTGTAGGATTTACTGCATGTAAAACCCGAGAATTGTGTGGCTAATGTTTTCCTTTATTCATGTCACTTGAAGTGTGATCTCAGGAATTCTGGAACCAAAAGAGAGTAAGATGCCAGTAGGCATTTTTGCATTATGCACGCCATAGAACATTGTACTTTTTGAATATATATGGATAGATTGTGGAAGACAGCTTCTTTGTAGGCTATGAGGCCAACCTATAAGAGAGGTGATTCTCTTGTGCTCTTATGTGCCTGGGTGAAGCTCTTTCCCATTCTGACACAGTGGAAAGAGTATCAACGTTAATTTGCTTTACTTTGAAAGTTGTCAAGTGCTGTCCAACTATACTAAGCTTTCTTTTGAGAGGTATAAAGCTGTTTATAATTGGCATAACAAAACTGGGTACCGATTTTTCAAAGCATTTCCAAAAACTTGGTCACTATCCTTTGACTAAATCATGCAACCTTTTCTTGCTTGGTTTCATTTCATATGACTAAACTTTACCACTGATACTGACCTTGAATTTCACTAAAGTTTATATAAGAAGATTCTATTTTGTATGAACAACTGAGGAATCTACCTGAGAGATTTCTTTTTGCAATCTAGATTGTAAGGGGTCATAAAGATCCCTCCTGGCAATGATGGTGTTGATGCCCAAGGGCTTCTATTGCTTCCTTAATTTTAGACACCAAATATTCATGTAAAATCATGCAAACCTTTTTGGGGGGTTAGAGATTGACTTTGAGGTCAGCTTTTAACTATTTAAAAAAACATGCATTTGTGTTCAAACCATGTACAACATCACATAATTTCTCATGTTTGTTCTTTTAAAAAGGTAAGATTCAGACATGGATCAATCCCACTCTCTTTATAGCTTGATTTTCTGCACAAATAATAATCAAGAGATATTTTTTTATTAGACTCAAACATTATGTGGCTAAGAAAATGATAACGTGGAAACCTACAGATATATTGCCAATGACTTTAAAGAAAAGCTGCACTTTTGTTAAACCAGTATAATTGAGAAACGTGCCCTGTCATTTAATTTTATTAACAATTGCCTTTCAATCTCAATGTGCGCCATCTATAGTTTTCTAATAATTTAAAACATTCTAATGCTGATTCTTGTAACCTTCTCAGCTGGGGGCGTTAAGTGCACTATGTAGATATCATCCCAAGGATCATCACTCCCTGCTTAAGTGACTGGCTCGCTAGGTCTCCTTGCTGTTTTTTCTTACTCTTTCACTTAGCATTGAAGCCAAACTGTGAGAAAAAATGGTAATTTACACATACTGCACTGTGTGTGTAAATTATCATGAAAAAGCTGTGTTTTTCGTGGAGATGCAAAGTATAAAAATCTTACCTTGCAACATGCTAGCTCCTACACTGAGGCCTTGCTCACGCCGAATGCGGTGCGTTCCAAAGCGGTAGATGCTGGAACGCACCGCAATCTCTCACAAAACTTCCCCCTGCGTTCTGGGGCGGGGCGGGGCAAGGCGGTGCATTGAATTAAATGGCACCGCTTCCACGCCCTCCCGTCTGCAATGCGATCGGACACGTGGCAAAACTTTGCCTGCATTCCGTTCCACTGCAAACGCAAAAAAATAGGGCTTGCTCTATTTTTTGCGATTGCAGTTGAACAGAACGCAGGCAACGTTTTGCCACGTGTCTGATCGCACTGCGGGCAGGGGTCGTGGAAGCAGTGCCATTGAATTCAATGTGTCGCCATGCTCCCTCCCGCCCCAGAACGCAGGGGGAAGTTTCATGAGGGATTGCGGTGCGTTCCAGCAGCTACCGCTTTGAAACGCACTGCTTTTGGTGTGAATAAGCCCTTAGGGGAATGATGCAACTCCAGCAGTGAAGTGCTCCAGTTGGATCCCTACCCCTCCTCACTACTTGTCCATTTACAAAATGCCTTGTATATTTCTCAAGGAATACAAGGCCTTCTGTGAGTAGCAGAGAGGACATTATATCCCTGGACACTCCTCTTCTCCTCCAACCATAGAAGCCAAAAGTTATGTGCAGGAGCCAGCATGCTGAAAGGTAAGATTTTTATACTTTGCAGCAGCCCTATACACATACTTCTTTTTAATAATAATTTAATCAGGCAATGTGTAATTGTTATATAATATTCTGATCATTTTATAAGATTACATAACCATTAGTATTCTTGCACACAACTACTCTGACTCTTATAAGAGCTTGCTCCTATGATAGACTAAAGCTTCAATACAAATAAGTAAACTAAACATGAGATTGTAGTCCATCATGGGAGTGAGCTTGGAGTGGTGGTTACTTTACAACACACTCAGGGACAATGGGGAACAAAAGTAGCCTCCCTCCAGAAGGAAGGACAGTGTCAGCATCAATTCAGAGATGATTTGAGGGTCTACAGCTGAGCGACACACAAATAAGATACATTTTTGTTAATAGTTAAGGTACTTGAATGCATTTTTAAGATGTAACTCCTGAGTTCAGTGTCACTTTAATGACCACATTTAAGCTATATAATAAATCAAGAAAATATTAGGCAAAGGGCACAACTTAATATATGGCTTTGTACATATTGAACAGATCGAGATAAAGAAAAATTATAAGCAAACAGCAAAAGTTACACCTCAGTTTGCATGACAACAGTGAAAAACTAGAAGGAATTGCTTGACTGTCCACAGTTTTCCACAAAACATTTAAAAGGGAATTCTTTCAAGGCTTTCAACACAAATATTTAGCAAAGTATTTTGAAATATTACAAGAATAATCACAAAATTAGTTAGAAGAATTGTGTAGAGGGCAAAACAAACAAAAAACTAATTACATAACTATGGTGTTTATCAGAAGAGATCATTTGCACTCCAAATTTTAAAACATGACTGAGCCTCTTCACGTACAAAATCTCTCCCACACTATAATATTTGGTTTGTGTTTGTTTACATCCATAGCACACTGTATAGGAATTTTTTGTTTTGTATATAGAATATATCTCATGTGTGTACTTCCTTTATAAATGTGAAGCATAGAAAGTTTTCTTTGGGTTTGTGGTTATAATGATTGATATGAACATGGAACATTCCATTTTAAACATGTGTAATTATGTAAATAGAGCCTATATTACTACTCTGTTTTGTACAGAGACTTTGCCAGTAAGAGGGAGATCACACAAGAGCTTTTCTGAACATTGCAGCATGCAAACTCATCACTTTGTTAACAATTTTTGCATCATCCTTGTGTTGGAAGTCAAGTTGAAACTGTCTGATCTTCTCATGATGACAGTCATGAAATTACAGACGTGAAAAGCTCCTGTGCCTATGCATGAGTATGTAAAAAGTGTGCAAAAACCACCCACTGGCACTTCCTGAGCTTAAATAATCTTTACCTCCCCAATGTGATCTGCACTCAGGGACTTGAGTGACACAACTTCAATCAATGGCAGTTATTTATTTTATCCAAAGTTAGAAATTCTTGCTCAGAACTTTGTTCTGTTTATTCTGTTGTATTATAGATAGAATAAATAAATGTGTGTTGCTGTTGCCCTTTCTGAGATATAGGTGTTGATTTACTAAAGGCAAATAGGCTGTTCACTTTGCAAGGGAGTTTGCATGGGAACTTTCCCTTAGCTTAGTGGATGTGGTGAAAATAATTTTTGAAGGAATACCCAATCATGTGCAAGGAAATGAAAGACACAGTAGTTTGCTTGTACACAATTGGATGATATCCAAGTGTGTAGAGCTGTACATAATTCACTAAGCTAAGGAAAATTCACTTGCAAAGTGAACAGCCTATTTTGTCTTTAGTAAATCAAATCCATTCAGATTTATGCATCAAAAACAGAGTTGCCGTTTCATCTCATTAATAACAATGTACTGTATATGATTTACACAAATTGAGGGGATGTCTAAGTTTGACCAGGTGAGATGATTAAGGCCAACTTCACACCTTTGCTTTGCAGTAATGCACCACAAAGGTGTGTAGCAGGCCTAAAGCTGAACTTCAGTCAAACAGCTAAGCATTCAGTTAAAATATCTGTACCCATATGTAAACTTTTTATCTGCCAAAAGATTTGTAATTCTGTGATTCATACACCTCTGTCAGAAGGCACGACCAATGTGGTTCTTTCCTATAGTTAAGGAGTACACTGATGTTACCTCCCCTCCCGCAATCTGCTGATTGGACAGTGAAGGAGGAGCAACACACAGATTAGTTATTAACTCTGCTCATTCTGCTCTCATGTCAGCACACTTGCATGCAGCAGAGCCTGACCCTCCCTCTCTTAGTCTAAGTGCTGTTGTAGGAAACATTTAGGAGGCTGTTATCAAGATAGATTCAGGTACTTATGTTAGCTTATGTGAAATAAATTTGACTATTTTAAAGGAATATGCATTAAATGGTGTTGCTTGACATCTGCCAAGAGTCCAGCTTTAACCACTTCCAGTGGGTACACGTAAATGTACGTTCTTCACTGGAAGTGGTTATACCAAGAACACAGCTGCTGCTGCTGATGTCTCCATAAAGAGGACCTGTCACATTATATTTGCTATTACATAGGGGGCTTGTGGATTTGTATTCTACAGGGCCTCTGCTTTCAGAAAATATATAATTTTTGGGGGGGTCTGAAGCTGTTTTCCTGCCAAAAATTTAGATTTTATCATGTGTGCTAATGTAAGAAATTGCTCTGGGCAGCAAGTGGTTAATATAGATACATAGTTACATATTAAAAGTGACCCTTTCTTGCACCCATGCAGGGCACAGTAAAAGGGTCACTTACAGTGGTGTCCCTAGCCTCTTTGATGCCTGAGGGAGTCACGTGGGGGGTGTGGGGTGTGTGGTGCTGGAGGCCGCCCAGAGTCTGCAGAACTCTTAGCAACCTGAGGTGTTCTGGACGGAATGAGAGGGGCAGACACAGAGCAAATATTTTGCAGCAGACCCAAAGGAACGGCCCTGGTCACTTAGCTCGCCCCTCCCAAGCAGTACATACTCACATTTCCTTTGTTCCCAAATTGCTCATTTTGGGGAAAGAAAACCCTGCATAAGTTCCAAACTAACTTCTCGGAGCTCACGCAAGGCTAATGACTCTTTCCTCAGGCCAATGCAGCAGCAATAGGTGCCTCGTGATTGGCCTAGTGCTGTCACATACTTATCCATACACGGGAGTGCTGGGCATTTTACTTTGTTCCCAGAGGCTAAATGGAGTGGTGCAGAGTGGAGAAGGGTTAGCACCTCTGTCAAGTTTATTGATGAAAGGGGATGGAGGACCTGAACTATGAAACAAGGTTGTTAAAATTAAATATGTTCTCTTTGGAGGTTAGGAGATGAAGGGGGGACATGATTTTCTTGTATAAACTGTTCAATGGTGACAGCAACATTATTAACAAACTCTTTACGGTTAGCTCCGTAACAAAGACCAGAGGGCACCACCAAAAATTGGTGGAAAAAACATTTCAACACTCGGGGCGCAAGAAGTGATTTCAGCTAAGAGTGTGGAATCATTCAAGAAACTCTTGGACGAGTTCCTTGGAGACCGTAACATACAAGGGTACAGATACTCCTAAGAGCAAAATCACACACGGACTCATACACACGCACACACCAGCTCAAACATAAATGCATACACGCAATAGGTTGGACTTGATGGACTTATGTCTTTATTCAACCTCAAATACTATGTAACTATGAAATGTATTGATATCACTGTTGCTGAGATTTTTTACTGCTTCCTGCTAAGATAGGAATTGATAAGAAATCTTTCCAATGGATGTTACAGGCACTGAGCAAATAGTTAAAAACAGTTGAATACATGCTGTATAAGGGAACTGTTTTACCTGCCAAAGTATTTGTATTCTTTTCCATACAGTTCCAAGATGTACTCAAACTTGTGCTCACTTCCTGTGCCAGGGGCATACCAGGAAATGAGAGGAAACATCCGAAAGTGAGGTTAATTCTGATCTTGGATAGTTGCCCCTTAAATAGCTCTCCCATTGGGTGAACTCCCATTAGCTCTGGTTCTGAGCACACCTTTCACTTTCTTTTACTGACAATGGTCACCAGTGCAAACAGAGGGGGTAAATCCCCCCAATGGGGACAAAGAGAGAAACAGAAACTTGACAGAGTAACCCTCCCCCACTCTATCCAAAACTAAAAAAGGTTTTACTTAGAGTTCAATTTTATTTTGTGTCTTTTATATCTGCCTAGGGTTCAGTTTTCATTCTTCCCCACATTACCCAAAACATAAGGCTTTAAATGGCGGCTTCTAATATCTGACAGGAGTTTGCCTAATAATTAGGTACCAGTGTAATGAAGATAATGGACCATTTCATATTGCAGTGTGAGGGTACAAGGATAAGTATATCGAATCTACACAGAAGTGTCTGAAACTGGGGTTTGTTTTTAGTTACCCTTCACACGCATTATTTGATAATTTTTTTACCATTTTCTTAAAAATGTAAAAAGAAAGAAAATTCTCCAACGTCCTCTACAAGAACCAAATGAAATATATGGACAAAAAGATGTCTATTTCAAAAGTCCCCTTAAGTAAACTTGAGTGCTTTATCTATTTGTCAGCTCGAGTATCCGTGAGCCAAATTATGTGCAGAAATGTCAAATTCAATAAACAACAATAATTAAAGGAAGTAACAGACTATTAGGGCTAAATGTGGAATTAAATCTTATGCCTCTTTGAGTGCTGTGAAGTTCCATTAGGAAAAATGTATATTTGCCCTCTACATCACTCAGTCAAGTGAAAACATATTTTGAAATGCTAAGTGATCTCTGAAGGAGCACTAAACCTAAATCAAATATAAAAAATACATTATGTGAGAGAGCTACTGTTAACATTCAACAACTGTATTTATATAAAGCTACCTAGATCTGTACTGAAATTGAGGTATATGACATTTTCATGTAAAATGCTTATAGTTTTTGTGGGGGTGGGTTACTGCACTGGAAGTCAATTGCATGTTTGAAAACATCAACCTTCACTATAGAGCTTCATTTCAAATGTATTCTCATCTGATGATCCACCCTGTACACTTTCAGCCATGAATTGTCATAAATCGTTTATATAACTACATTTGTAAATGTTTAGTGACTATTTAAACAGTTTTCTTGTAACCAGTGCATTGTCCATGTGCGTTTAGTTGCCCAACCTCTACTTATACTAATCTTCTGTTCAATCCTTTATCATGCAATTGGAGCAAACAGAGATACCCTGTACTCCTGGATATAGGGGAGCATGCGATTCTCCCAACTTCCTCCCACAGCTCTAAGCACCTGAGTGGCCATTTGCCAGGCCCAAATCTTGTCATATGGTGTAAAAATAACAGTCTGTTTAAGCTCTGACCAAACCAATTTGGTGGAAGTGGCAGGGAGGGAATGGATGGTAAGTATGTGTACTTGTGGAGGCAATTAAGTGGGTCTGTTGCTTTCCCTTATATAATAAAAGCACAGGTTCACTTTACATTACTGAAGGCTGGATTTACATATACATTACATATCAGGAGTCTATTGGCACAGAAGATCTGACTCCGTAAAACAGACCTCGTAAAAAAGATGCAAGGTTTGGTCATTGACTGTGCAAAAAACGCTGCAAAAAATTAAAAAGAAAAGTGTAGGGAAGGAATGCCTTCACTATACTACCGTGTTTCCCCGAAAATAAGACACTGTCTTATATTTTTTTTGCCCCCAAAAACCACACTAGGTCTTATTTTCAGGGGAT
This sequence comes from Nanorana parkeri, assembly GCF_000935625.1. Classification (NCBI taxonomy): domain Eukaryota; kingdom Metazoa; phylum Chordata; class Amphibia; order Anura; family Dicroglossidae; genus Nanorana; species Nanorana parkeri. The sequence continues at coordinate 1,252,151 of NW_017306302.1, read as the reverse complement.
GTCTTATTTTTTTTTTAATGTGCAACAAAATGTACAAAAATCTAAAGTTATTCATGTACAACAATCCAACGTTATCTGGTATCACTCCGCCTGTCACAGTAACTGGGGCTATAGAGGAATATCGGCTAATGTGGCTCTGCTCCCTCCGCAGCCGCAGCCTTGGTTTCAACAGCGCCGGCTTCCTTTGCCACCAGGGACAGTGGTACCAGCGTTGCAGCAGTGGGGACATCAGACAGTGGACAGCGCGGTAAAGTACGGTACCATTTACCGGTACACATTACAGTACAGTACCATTACATTAAGCAGTGCCTTCAGGGGGACAGCAGTTGGTGAAGTATGGTACTGGAGTGCTCCCTGTCACTGCGCTGTCTAGAGGGAGTCTCCTGTCATCCCCTTAATACAGTATGTCCCCGCAGGCTGATACCATGTCTCCTGCAAGTTCCCCCTCATATGCTACCACCAAACTAGGTCTTATTTTCGGGGTAGGTCTTATATTACAAGAATCTTGAAAAATAGTGCTAGGTCTTACTTTCGGGGTAGGTCTTATTTTCGGGGAAACAGGGTAACACAGGTGACAGCAATGTCATCCTTACTCCAGTAAAACCCCAAGGAAATATTGAGTAGCCCAAATTGCAAATAAGGATATGAATACATAATTAGTTGTGAGAGACAGCACTCATCTCTGTCAGCCAGTGCTGCTGGAGAGGAGCGTTGTCATTCACCACAGCAGTGGGAGGAGAGCCTGTCAGCAGAAGGCTTATATGTATGTTCCTTGCTTACCATAAAATCTGCCTGTGCTGAAAAAGTAATTGACTGGGAATAGTTCCTCAAACTGCTTATTGACTCATATACCTGCGCCTGCCGGAGAAAGCAGAGGGGGATTATGTCAGAGTGTTAGGGGCGGGCCCTCTGCATAAGTATGCAGCCAGTAAGACAAAACAGTGCAAACTAAATGTTGATAAGGTTTGTTGCAGTTTAAAATAATGTCTTATATATGGGGAAATGCCTCCTAATGGATGGAAAGGAAGATGGACAATTATGACTATGCTGTGCTAACATTTTTAGAGGATTAATCCATGGTCATGTGTCTGAACTGGCTAACTACAAGAGATGGGTTTTGATTTGACATGACTATTTGTACATCTATATACATCTACATAGATTCTACTGTGGAGGCCTCATTGTAGGAATCCTCCACTCCATACACAGTTCAATGCCATTGTGTGTGAATATTGACCAGGAGGACTGCGTATTTGGCTTAATGCTTTGGTCAGCATTGCATGATTGGGACATTCATTGGAATATCGGTTCGATGAATTCTAACGTGGTTCTCTATATCCTGTCTCTAGGGATAACTACACTATGTGTTGAATAAAGAAAAACTATTTACTGTGTGTCACGGGCTGGATATGCTAGATTTAAATTCATACTAGTTACTTTTGTAACATTATTAATTTTTTAGTATGTCCAGTATACAGTATACTGTAGATGGAATGATGTCTCCCGGGAGAATACACGACAATTATCATGTAACGCTCACCCCCGAAATACCCAGGTCATCCATGTCTAGGGGATTTTAGCAACCAGCTGCCCCACTAGCATTAACTGCCCTCTTCTAATGTATAACAGAGCTGAGATCTAGACCAAAAGTATGATGAAGAAGAACTTTATTATAACATCTGAGCTAGGAGAGACGGTATAAGGCTTAGGACATCCATAAGAAAAATATACAGACTCACCAGTCTCTTTCCAAATTCCAGTGCAGATCCAATAGGAGCACACGCTGACACTGAGTATTTGAGCAACTGTTGAATAGGGATTGGCACAGAACCTTCAATAGGAGAGACACCAGACCTACTCCTGAGGTCCACTCTATTCCAGGCACCTCCAGTACCAATCAGCTTTCCCGCACTTGATTATTCCCACCCCCAGGCCTAGCCCTGGGGCAGGCTGGACTGGACCCATCCCTCACTGGACTCTAGGCTATCCCAGAACTGGACTGAATACATGGCAATGTATATATAGTATATATGTCCTTACCCAATGACTATGAGACCCCAAGTTATTGGCTAGTGGACTGCACACACACTCACAGTGTCCCTCTTTGGTTGCCCCACACTGCAGCAGAGTCACACTCCACTCAGGCAGGTACAATCAAACCCAGAACTCCTGGAATTAACCAGATAAACACCAACTATAATTTCGCCAGACTGACTACAGCTCTGGCAATCACTAAATTTCTAGTAGACACCTCACTAAAGGTGATGGGGGCTAAAAAACAGTTTTAATTATGTTGGATAGGGAGAGTGAGCAATACTCTATTTTTTATGGATATGATTAATAAAGGTTTTGCTCTTCTAATATTGTGTTTACAGTATATCTCTTACATGTTTTCTTTCTTCCTTTTTTAGTTATCTATTACTTGTTTGCCTATGGCCTACGTTCATAATTTGCCCTTATTGTTGGCTAATTCTCTTCTGGCTTCAATTCACCTCACCTCATTTATGCCTATGCTGTGGTAATGAAGGGACTCTCCCTTGACGTATACTGTCAATAAGCCTTTTTTATTTCCTGCTGGTTCACCAACAGTAGGCGCAATTAGGACACTTACCTCTTAGGCCTCACTGGGTCACCAAACTGAGCACTCCTGTCCTACTCATTGTGCACCTTGTAATTTGGCGGCATTCGGCTAGTCACTCACTGCTGTTCGGCATCTATGAGAATAGGCCTGCCGTAGAAGCCTGAAGTGAATAGCCGAGCAGTGTTCGGCTCACTTCACTTCGGGTCAGTTATTCACTCGGCTCCCGTCGGCAGCTTAGTGAATAGACCCCATAATTTAAGGTAAGTGATTTCATTAACATTGGGGGGAGGGAAAAACATGTTTGACTTTAATGTCACTTTAAGTCAAAATTGGAATTAGAATACTAATTGTGAACTTTCCAAAAACAGATTTTGCACCAACACATATCTTCCACAGGACTTAAAACACAGCCCATATTGGAAAAAAAACCTGTCCAGATATAGACTGGAGGTTTCTCACACAAGATCTGCACTTAATTGCCTTAAAATGCCTTGCTGCACAGGTAAGTATTCTGTCTAGATTTGAGCACAGTCAGAAACAGAGTCTTAAGACGGCTACAAATTCCTCCATACTCGCTGTACCCCACTGCAGTTATTATATTCTGGCAGTGGTGTCCACAGCTGTCGATATACATGAACAGTGACTGCAGCCAATCAGCTCTTCAGACAATGTATATTTTATATATATACAGTAGTATATAGTATAGTACGTATAGTATGTAGTATGTATAGTATGTATAGTATATGCAGTAGTATAACTGTAAACATACTTTATATAT
>NW_017306302.1:1246149-1248780 GCF_000935625.1 Nanorana parkeri | reverse complement strand
CACTGTATATTTATATAATATTCATGGTAGAAATGTAATATGGTTAATTTCTGCAATACAAAAATATTGACAGTGTTCCTTGAATGTAATTACCAATAACATGAAGAAGCTGTTGGTCATGTGTTGTCCAGTTAGAAGTGGCTGAAGTTTTGAATCGAAGGGACAGCCTTAATTTTCTTTATATCATATTGTGTCCATAACATTGAAACAGACTATTCATTATATTATAGGTACCTTATACCTTAATTAGGTTAATTCTATACTTAACTTTTATAGCAATGAAGTAAAGAATTTGTTGGCCATGTGTAGTCCAGTTAGAAGTAGCTGGTATTTTGAATTGAAAAGACAACCTTGCTTTTCTTTAAATCGTGTTGTCTATGTAACATCAAAACAGACTATTTATCATACTAAAGATACCTGGTCCCTTAATAAAAAAATATGTTAGGTGAAAATTAATAAAGATTTTTTTGTACTTTTTTTTATTTTTACAGCCCTACTCTAATCAAGTGAATTATTGCATTGCTGTTGCATTTTAAGTCTTTGTTGTCAAGAGCTTTATATGAGTATGCCAATAGAAAACTGTTGGGCAGAGCTAGCTGTCACTGCTATCTCCGCCCAATCATTTTCTATTTTATTTTTTCTACTTCTTTAACTGTTTTTCTATTCTGCTCGGTACCACAGAGGTACCGAGCAGGTACTGAGCTTGAAATCAGCCATACAAGCCTGAAGTGAATAGCCGAACATCGTTCGGCTCACTTCACTTCGGGTCGGTTATTCACTCAGCTGCCTACAGGAGCTGAGTGAATAGACCCGTAAGTCTTTTTAATTCCCACACATTAGTAAAAAGTGCCCACAAGTTCCACGTGATGTATCTGTTCAATATTCAGTCTCCTCCAGTGTTTTATGATATAATATATGCACTCACCAGACGATTCTGACCATGCATTCAAATGGTCAAACTGTGTTTTTGGTGAGCGTGGTCTCTTTTTCTTTCAATGTCGATCCCATCACCATTCTCTCAGGTTATCCATACTTCTCTCTCCCTCTCAGAAAATCTAACGAACTCCACGGAATTCTCCTGATCAGTTAATCGATCCACCCCACAAGATAAGGGATAATATAGTGTATTATCTCAAGGTAAACTTTACTAAAACATAAAATCACTTACATAGAGGTTTAAAATCATCTGCACAATGACCAAGTGTTTATTCCAAAGCCAACATCAAATGAAAAGACCTCAGCACATACCCGTAGCTTCCATGGTAGTAGTGGACCCTCTGCGTCACCAGGTGAAGAGGACTGAGGTGCTGAATCTAAGGCGCCTCCTAGAGTTCAACAAAGCACCCCACAAGGAGTGATGTGCAGGCTCCAAGGTTGCTGTTGTCAGAGGTACCCAAACTGGGAACAGCTGGCAGAAATGAAATAAGGTACAGAATTATGGTGCAAGAGCAAGATCAAACAAGCAAGAGGTTAGGCTAAGCAGCAAACAGGTATCAAAAACTAAACATAGGAAATAAGATCAAACACTGGGGTATTTTTAGAGAAACAAACGAAAACAAATCCCATTGACAATGACCCTAAAGTAAGTTTTTTACTGGGAAAAAATGAAAGTGTGAACCAAAGCATTTTTACCAAGTTCACCGTTCTTATCAACCGTAGCTGCCATTGATTAATGAGGTAGCGAAAAGAGCAATGATGGTGTTCAAAGTGACTAACCCATAACAACCGATTTAATATTTCATCAGTTTAGAGCAGCCTTTTTGTCAACCAGGGTGCTGAGCTTCTGGCAAATTTTACATTCTTTTAAAGGGTGCTGTGACTGAAAAAAGGTTGCAAAATGCTGGTTTAGAGCAATGAGAATAATGAAAGCGATTACTTATTGGCAGAGGCGTAACTAGAAACCTCAGGGCCCCAGGGCAAGAAACTGTTAAAGGTGTGCTTATTGGTTGCTTTTGGTTATTTAAATTGGCACACTGATCTTTCCCTTATTACTGTCTTGTTATTGCCTTTGTAACTGAACACTGCTTTTATTTTGTTATTTATATAAGACAATAAAATATAGAAAGTTTGATTTGTACATAAATGTCAGATAGCACAGAAAAACAAACTTGTAACACAAAGAAGTATTTCTACTTTGTCATTCTTGCATTTTTCATTGCTCTAGTTCTTGGAATAGCTGGTATATCCTCCCACAATCTCACGCACTCAGTGCATTTTCTATCATTTGCTGAGTTTATTCTATGTTTGGTGGGGACTTTTTTTATACCTTGTGTAGTGTGCAGTATAGAGAAGAGTGGAAAAGTACAGTTTGACACCAAAACACTGAACTGGATAATGGAAATAATATATACGGTACATTTTTTTGAGACTGTGCTTTCTTTGATGGAAAATATATTGTAAGAGAAACGTTGACCTTGACAATAAACCATTCGCTTTCATATAGAAAGCTGTGTATTTTTGTCATAGTATAGTGGCATACATTTTTCTACTTTGATGTGTGGCTACAAGCAATGTAACTTGTAACCTGGCTCCCACCAGACTCCCTATTACCAAGGCTGATAGCTCTGAGACCAGAAGGAATGTTAGTTGTGTAGCCTATAATGTTTGTTTTTGTTTTTTTGGGGGGCCGGG
>NW_017306302.1:1237223-1245966 GCF_000935625.1 Nanorana parkeri | reverse complement strand
GTTGGGTTTTTGGTGGGGGGGGGGGGGGGGGGGGGGGGGGTTAGAACTCCATATCAAGATTAAATAATAATAATTAAATAATAAACTAACAGGGCCCTTGCCTTCCTTATCCTTCCTTCCCTACTCTATCCAAAGCTAAAAAAAAAGAAATGTTTTGGCTATACGTATTCATTGAAAACAGTTATGACAGTCTAGCATAAGTGTGGCATATTAGGCCACAGAAAGAGCATCCAGGCACATACATAGCCAAATTCACTAGTAAATTCATGCTATTTGCCATAAAACTTAAAGAAGAACTCCGGGCAAATTAAATCTTAAATGCTTGTTTTGTCTAGCGAGCTAAAATAACAGACTTATACTCACCCAAACCACGATCCCGGCTGGAAGTCATAGACTTCTTCCTTCAGTCTCCCTCACCCTCCGCTCCAGCGATGGAATGTCTCTTTGCATCCTCATGTCCTATACACTGTGGGACATAACTCACTGGACCTTAGCCTGCTGGAATGGAGGGAGAACGAGGCTGAAGGGACCGCGGTTCAGGTTAGTATAAGTGTTATTTTAGCTCCCTTGACAAAATGAGCACTTAACCCTTGCAGTGCAAAGTTAGCCCCACTGCAAGGGTTATGATTTTATTTGCCCAGAGTTCTTCTTTAAAGCAGAAATTGGAGCCAAAAAAAGACAGAGGACAAAGAACCAGTCAGGAGTATTGCCTTGAATCTACCTGCAGATGATCTTCCCCCAATGTTCCCTGTAACCTAGCAATTTTTTCCTCTTATAGTTCCTCTTTAATCTTATTTTATAAATAAGCTAGTTAGCCTTATATTTCATCTCAACAAAATGAGGCTCTTGAGAGTGCATTTTAAAGGCAGAATATCTTGGCACCTTACAGTCTTATCTGGTTATGAAAGGTGTTGTCACCAGCCATCATAAAGTTCATTCTGCCTGATCATTTGTCTGTACATTTCCTTTTGTTTAAAAGAAGAGAGGTTTCCCAGCATCCCAAACCCCCAATTATGAGAATAGTTGGCAACTATTCTCATCATCGATTAGTTGGTTCGGAAAGGAGAGAGAGAGAGAGAGAATCAATCGATTAGTTGAAAACTAATCAAGCAATAAATCGATTATGAAAATAATCTTTAGCTGCAGCCCTAAATTTCACAACTGATGAAAATATTTTCATTTTTATGTGATGTAGCCTTCAGCATAGGTGTTTGCTTGATCTCTGTTGCTTGTTTAAGCCTGCTTGGAGAAATTAGCGCATCACACAAATGACTGACCTCTCATCTCTGATTGAAGGGAACCTAGAACCTATCAGACTCACTTCCACTGGCTGCGTCTTAATATTAAACATCATACCTGTGACACCCATTCTGAGCTCTCTGCTTCTTATAGGTTCACATATTTACATTAAAATCTTAACTTATAAGTTCATTATTCCTCTAACAGTCACATGCAAAAATTAAACAGTTTTGAACTTTGCATAGCCAATCTTTTTCAACATATCATATCTGTCAACTGTGAGGCTCCAGTGACCAATTATCTTAAAGCAGGGCAGAAACAAACAAAATTTTTGGATGCTTGGTGTAAGTGATTTTCAGCCTTCTCAGGGATAAATTTTAGGTTAGATCTCTCTAATGCTCTAAACAGCCCTGCCAACTACACAAAGTTTTGTTGTCTACCATAGTTCTCTATAACCGTCTGTTACTGGTGTTATTTTAACCGACAATGTACTTTGACCAACCTCGGGAATACCTAATTTAGCTGCTATGCAAACTAAGACGTTTTTTCCCATTAAACTAAACATTAAACATTTTAAAGATGTATATTTGCCTTAATAAAATGTCAGAGATAAAGATTACAGCTTGTAAGTAATATTCCGTGACTCCCACGCTGAACATTTCATTTCAGCTTCCTTAAAATATATATGATTTTGCCTTCTATTCCTAGATAATAGTATGGTAGGATATTTGCAAACCATTCACCCATTCAGACCAGTAGTCATTTCACTGATGAACAAACCCATAATAACACTGAATGAATGGAACATGGGGAAATGTGCACTTAGGTATATGAAAGGTTGCTTGCTTCATCATTTTATCAAGACCTTCCCTTTCCTGAGCTTTCAATTACTACAAGAGAAGATCATCCACAGAATCGGCTATTATACTGAGTGACTGATTTCACAGTGTCAACAATGAGGGCTCACAGAACTGTACACTGTACAGAATTATAAGACATTATAAGAGCAAAAAATCAGCAAAGTTAGTTACTGTACTACCAAGGTGTACAATTCACTCTAAATAAACTTTAGTAAAAATGCACAGTGTGATTTATGAATAAATTGTGTTATTTAAAAGAGTTGGATGGTACCCTATCACCCCTGCAGCCTTAGGTACTCAGTGCTGTTTTCTACATGACGTGTTTCATGGTATAACCAGGTATCATTACTAAAGGACAGTATGCAAATATTTGGAAATAACTAGTTGATTACCCTGATTGTGGTGTTCACAAAGAGAATATTTATCCAGTTTGTTGGGCCAAACTATCCCAGGGATATTTTCCCCTTCCTCTAGATCTAAACAGCTGGAGATTGTGAAAGGCTGAACCTAGTGGACATGTGCCAATTTAGTTAAAGTGACAAGAAAGATAGCTGACAGTAGGTATGTAGAGCCAACACCTAACTGTACCTATATATATATATATATATACCTGCAGCAGCTCTCATTTACCTCTGTTAAGGCCACGTGCCACCATCTCTGAACCAGCAAAGCTCCAGTGCTTCTTTGTGACAGAGCTTGCCTACATCCACCTCATTACACCTATTCCTATAGGCCATTATAGTGATGAGTTCAAATCATTGCTCTTCTCAGAGTGTCCAAAGGTGCCCCAGGTCTTTCACAATCCTAGAAATGCCCCTGTGTAAGTAACAGGTTCATAGGAGCCCTTTACATGTTCACTGAGCAGATCGCTTCATCCAGTTGTGAATCAGAAATTACTGAAGAATATATTTTTGGTTTGCACAAGCTTGATCTGGTTCAGAGCTTAAGCTGGGTGAGCAGATCCCCTCATTACTAGTAATGGGTGTTTTTTTAATCAAAAGGGAGTAAATGAGGAGAAATAACCCCCACCTCACTACACTTACAATCCCTTTCCCTTGGATAAAATTTCACATGAATTACTAGTTGGTAAAAAAGAAGATATGAATTAATCAAATAGATGAAATTAGTTTATTAGGGCCTGAATAACTCAAGGTTACTATGACAATATGCCCTCAAAGCACCTGGTTTGTAGATGGGAATGATTATGTTCTGGAAACTTGATCTCATTAGCAGAATCTCAGGTACAACTGTATTCAGCTAGGAGATTATTCCGCTCATATATAGCACATCCATATGCTCCTGTTTTCCCAGGTCATCTGTGTTCTTTACTCATGGAAATGGCACCATGGGCTGATTCCAGTCAAAGCCAGATTCACTGACTGGATTCATGCTTGGAAGAATACATCATTTTACTTTGTGATTTGACCTGGCTATGTAAGTAAAATTCACTAAAATAACTGAACAGAAAAGAAAGCCTTTGAAACGGAAAAATTTGTATTTGAAAAATATTTTTTGCTTTCTAATCTGTGAGATGTTTACCACAGTTGGTTCTCCATGCAATGTCCCAGGTATAAGAAGCAGGAAACGTTATATAGTTTCATAATTAAAGTGATTCTGTCACTATGCCTTGCAGATACCTGCAGCAGCTCTCATTCACATCTGCTTTGACAAAATGTTGGCTGTTCTGAAAGGCCAGAGCTCCAGCACTGGAGCTTGCCCATCCCCACACATTGCTACGAACTCATCATTATAATGGGCTGTCTCCATGGCCAATAGGAATAAGTGTAAGGTGGTGGATGTAGGCAAGCTCTGTCACAAAAAAAAGCAATGGAGCTTTGCTGGTTCAGAGATGGTGGCATGTGGCCTTAGCAGAGGTAAATGTATGTACATCTAGGTGCTGGCTCTACATACCTACTATCAGCTTTCTTGTCACTTCAACTAAAATGGCACATGTCCACTAGGTTCAGTCTTTCACAAACTCCAGCTGTTTAATTCTAGAGGAGGGCAAAAAAAATATCCCTGGGACAGTTTGGCCCAATTTGCCTCACTGGAGGAATATTCTCTTTGTGAACACCACAATCAGGGTAATCGAATAGTTATTTCCAAATATTTCCATACTGTCCTTTAGTAATGATAACTGGTTATACTATGAAACAATTCTTGTAGAAAACAGCACTGAGTACCTAAAGCTGCAGGTGTGATAGGGTACCATCCAACTCTTTTAAATAACACAATTTATTCATAATCACACTGTGCCATAAAATACTTATTTTCAGAGCATTGTTGACTTAAAAACTCATTAAACCCTTATTGCCTTGTTCACAATAGATACAAATCCCACACCATAAAAGCTGTCAAAAATCTGTAGGAATTATCAGGTAAACTGAGGTTCAGACACATTCAGGTAACGTTCTAGTAATATATGTATATGTATATGTATATGTATGTAATATAAACTGAGTTTTTGCAATAGGCACCCCTTTCACTGTGTAGTTAAAGATCAAAATAAGTTAACCCTAATATTATTTCAGCTGTAAAATTAGTTGAATAGGTGTTTTAACCTGCAGTTCAGTATAATGTAGTTCTGCCCTTGTAGATCTCTCTACAATCCAATATCCACTGATACACTGGTTGTTTAATCCTGATTGTTCCTGGATGGGAAGCCTTAGGAATTGTCCTGGGGAGGAGCCACAAGCAGTGGCATTAACAAATTTGGATAGGCAAACCATGGAGAGATCTTCAAAGTGCAGCACTGCATCAAGTTAAATTGTGGTTTGGAACACCTATTCAAATTTAATGGATGAGAAGGCTGGTCACCTAGTGCACAGCTAAGGGGCTTAGGTGATTGGTACCCTTAACAGGAAATGTTGCTGCTACAACACAAAGCAGAAAATACTGATCATTTGTAACTAAAAAAATTTTTGGCATGAAGAAGTATCCCAACACTGAAGTTCATGCTTCATTTTATTTTATTTTTTCATATGTTCAGACAGCAGATTTAAGACGGACTTACTTAGCTGAAATTTAAACAGGCTGTACATACTGCTCCATAATGACTGGGGTGGGGTCTAGATATTGGCCTTTTTGACACCGACAGCTGCTTTGTGGGGAGGCAGGGGAGTGTTACTATTTCCCCTCAACTGGAAAGAAGCTCCTTAGAGATCCTCTTTGGTAAGACGTTCTAGGTGCCCAATGTTTTGTAATGTTTTCTTGGCTGGGTTTTGTATTTGTTCCTTCTAACTCTGACTAATAGCCCTCCCACTAGGCACACTGTCCTTTGTGAGGGGGGACCTGGCTATTAAGATCTGAGGGGACTGCGTTTCTCTTGTCTGTGTGTCTTATTTCTGCAGTCCTAGAGGGGAGAGTTTTGGCATATGTATTCTATGTGTATATACCATCTGTGAGCAGTGCAAAAAGTGAATTATGTAAACAATTATATATAAATAGATTCTGATACAACCTATTTTATTATGATATATGCCTAATGACTGTATGATTTTATAGATCCTGTACTGTATGATTTTATAGATGTGGACCTTAGAGTAACTATCGCATTAGTCCAACCCAGCGCTGACAAAGCTGATATCTCTGTGAAAAGTGTTGGCATAGGTTTAAAAGGCTTTATGTGTTTATGTTGCATTCTACAATTGATAGTAGTTATAATACAGTACTTACATGGCTCTTCATTATGTACCCTTAAAGTGACATTAAAGGCAAAAAAATGTTTCCCTCCCCCCAATGTAAATGTTAGGACTTACCTTAAATGATGTCTCTTTTTCCGATTTTCCTCTTCTTTCCCCATGTTTTCATCTGTCCCTCCAGCGGTGTGACGTCACTCCAATCCAGCGCTGACTGCTCTGTCTCTCCGATCCAGCGGTGTCTGCAGGCGGGTGCACGCGTCCATAGACTTACCTTGCGTCTCTGCTCGTCTCCCGGCCGAGAATCGGAACTGCGCATGCGCCCGCCCCAAGATCCTTTGCGGCCGTACGAGCAGTTCCTGATTCTCGGCGCGGGAACGAGCGGCGATAACGAGGTAAGTTTAAAAGGATTTTAAGCGTTTTTTGTTTTTTTTTTACACTTCTTGCCTATATCTACTGCATGCTAGTAGTAGATATAGGCAAAAAAACCGGAGGGTTTAGAACCCCTTTAAGAGGGTTTTTATTATTGTACGGGCTGTAGTAAATATTTAATGCAGTTTGTTGATAAAACTCTTTACATTTTATACATTATAATCCATGGTATTCTCAATGCTACATCTAAAACCCCTATTCTTCTTTCTATACAATTTTTGGTTAAAAATAGGATGGTAGCATGTGAGATCTAGATACAATATTTTATTCTACTCCCTTTGCTTTATATACCGTGCATAACTGGAGGTGCTTGGGATTTTTTATTATTATACAGGTTTTATATAGCGCAGTTTGCGCAGCGCTTTACAAAATCGGGGAGACAGTACAGTTACAATAGAACTTCTATACAATAGGGTTAGGGCGGCCCTGCTCATGAGAGTGTGCAATCTAGTAGGAGGGGAAAGTGATACAAAAAGTAATAATTATTTAGATTGTGTTAGTGGAAGAAGAAAAAGAGCTGTTATGCTGAGGTGGGATTTCGACTAGTTCAATCATCAGATCATTGTGATAGGGGAAGGTAAGTACATTTTCTTAAAGTTCCCTAGAATAATGTAAACCTGTTACTTTGCCTGGTATTTGCAGAATAGAGAGCCACTTTCTCAGCAACATAAATACTTATTTTTACATTTATTTGATACAAATATGTACATCAGGCCATCCACAGAAAAAAAGACATTGAGGTAATGAGTCTACAAAAGTTTGGAGCTATGGTTCTACAAGTGCACTGCATCCAAGATCAGCCAAGCTGGTGAAGGACACCCATCTGTCTGTGTAACATTCCCAATGATTTAATACTCATAGAATATTTCACGTATTTTTATGTCTCCAGAAATGACTATTGCTCAATCTTGGCTCTCCGTGCCTGTTTACTTTCCACTGATTAAACACAGATTACAATCTGTCTTTTTGTAAAATAAAAAAATGTACTTGAGTCTTATTGGACATATGTCAACTTTCTCTGCAGGTCTGGACTGCATAGATTGTGTATCATAATCCTCTAACTCGTGACTATAATGTGCTCTTTATTTCAGCATGTCTAGACAAGCATATTAATTTTAACAAAAGGCTATGATTTTCTTAAATATGCTGCCTAGTGTTTAGCTTTTTTTTCTCACAGGGCATAGATTTTACAATTCTTTTATTAAAAATATTTATAATGAATATTTGCATATGAAAAATAAAACAGAAAAATATTACAGATATATTTTATGCACTGTTACAAATGTTTATTATTTTTTATTTATATAGAACCATATATTCTGCATCACATTATAGCAAGCATAAAACATTGTTAGCAGTACCGAACATAACCAGAAACAAAATATACAAGGACCTTTCTCTAAAAAAAAAAACGAAGCAGAAACAGGTAATTATGCAAAATATATTTAACATTTTGAGGGGGATGCAGCATACATATATACACCACCAACAACTTAACAATTAACACCACAAAAGTTTTGTATATAAGCATATTTAAAGTGACATTAAACCCTCAGATTTTTTAACATAAAACAATACTTTAATGTGCGCCTTACTGTAATCCATGGATGTTTCCCTCCACTTTGCTGCTCTCCCTTTTAATTCCTTATCTCTTCTCATGCTGGGGGAGAACTTCCCTTTGCAGCTGAGTGCCTCTTCCTGTAGTGCTGGCTCAGGTTGCAAACGTACACACAGACACCATGTAGCCATTCCAGAGACAAAGCAGTCTGCGGCAAAACAGAAGGTCTGCCCAGCATGAGAACAGATACAGATTTAAAAGGAAGAGCAGCAAAGAGAAGGGAAACAACCATGGATTACAGTAAGGCACACATTACAGTATTGTTTTATGTTAAAAAATCTGAGGGTTTAATGTCACTTTAAATCAACTTGTGAAATAGAAAACATAGAGGGGGAAATGCATTATTTACACTTTGTGTTTGAAAATATAGCTAAAACAATGACCTCTTTTCCAGTATTGCTTTAGTGACTTAAAGAACATTATTGTAAAAATGCCTTTTATTCTGCTTAAAGCTGAACTATGGTGACAAAAAACATTCACCCTTGCTGTGGGTTCCCATCTCCCCTGCAAAAGATACCTGTTTGATTTCCCTAGAGGCAGCCAGTCGGCACTCTGCTCCGCTGCCTGATGCTCTGAAATGTAGGCAGGTCATTGGCGTCCCTCTCTACAGTGCTTGGGGGTGACACAAGAGTTGCTACTGGTCAGGCAGTGATGGGAAAAAGCTTCTGGGGACTGGTTGCATGAAGCGGAGGAAGCCTCCGTAAATAAGGCGATATATCACCTTCTTCATCATCCCCTAGGCAAAACAAGTAGGTTATCCTTACAGTGGGAAGGGAGACCCACTAGAAAAGTATATGTTTTTCATCCCTGAAGTTCATCTTTAAAGTATATTTCAAGTCTATACTTTTTTTTGTGGATAAATAGATGAGAACCCTTGTCCAGTTTTTATTGCTGTCTATGTCCCTAATAAGGAAGAGGCGTGCAGTGGAATCCGTTCTCAGTGAGGCATTTCCCTC
>NW_017306302.1:1232242-1237198 GCF_000935625.1 Nanorana parkeri | reverse complement strand
GAGCTGTGTGGAGGAGACAGGGAGGGCGGAGAAGGGAGGAGACAAGGAGGAGCCTCCCTGTCCCTCACTTGCTTGTCACCAGTCCCTCACTTGCTTTGCCATTGGTCCAAGCCAATCCACAGATGTTGCAGCTCTGGCTTCACTAAGTTAGGTTACACAAGCAGTGGGGGAAGCCCGCTGCTGTGTAACCTAACAAAGCTGTCAAAAGCTGGATGCAGTGCAACCTGTAATTAACAGGCAGTGCTCCATGCATGACAGGTTACACAGCGGGGAGACTTTCCCTGCTGTGTAACCTATTACAAGCTGCTCTGAATGGAGAAAAAGAGACTTGAGCCTTGAAGCTGACAGTTTTTTCCTCCATAATACTAGGTGAGGCTCTGCCTCCCCTAACCAGAAGGCCCTGTAATAAGGCGATTCATTCTCTTTTCTGTCCTAGTGACCAATGTCAGCAATACATGGCAAATTTTCAAGTGGGCACAATTGTTTCAGTGGCAGCTGTCTAGTCTAAGAGGGGATTTTCCCTGCTTTTGGAGAGCTTGTTTCTTACTTTCTGTTGTGTCTACAGGGTTACAGTTACTGTAATGGAAAACACCATAAATTGTTGCATGGAGCAACTTAGACCTGCTTTATTGTGAATATGTGCAGGGACACAAATCCATAGAAAATAACTAGCAGTAGAAGTATGAGAATATAATTCTTTTATCAGAAGGCTGTTTTTATCTTTTGTTATTGGGGTTCCTTTAATTTCACTGTACCTTGCCACTAATGGAATACCAGCTGTGACACCGCAACCCACATACTGTGGAGTGACTCCCAAAGAGGCTGCACAACTGCTACCAGTGACCAGGACCTGCCATCCTCTGCATACCAACGGCTGTGAGTACCAAGGAAAGTTGGCTGGAGAAGGTGGGGATGCCCTCTTCTCACTAACCAGCTCAGAAGCTGCAAATCGAGCCCAGGGACTGATGAAAGGTCATTGGCCACCTCATCACTGCACCTCAGATCACTTTACAAGCTGCACATTGTGCCCCACCGTTGGCTAGCTACAGTTAATATCACTGGCCAGTGGGTTAGGGACCCAGCTCTTTTGGGACTGGTATTTAATGCCTATAGCCTGTTAACAGCTAAGGAAACTGCGTTAGTTAGCGAAGTACTGCTGGCTGTAGTATATAGGCAGCAGAGCAGACGTTTGTCTACATACCTAAAGGAATACCATTTTATGCACTGTCAATTGCTATTGTTTCTTGTTTATGTCCATATTGATTTAGTGCAATTATTGTTTGTTTAGTAAAACTCTGCAAAAACCCTAGGTAGATCCTAGTCTGGGGACAAAAGAACCCGTGTATTCCCACAGCTGTTTCGGGGCTGAGCACCGCACATTTAAAAAAAAGTAACATACCATTATCCAAATTTAATTTCATAAAACCTTTTTTCTGCAAATTGCCTTTGAACAGCGGGAATTTTTACTTACCAATTAAACTCAGGGCTGTTCTATTATGCTGCTGGCACTGTAGTCCAACAAGTGTAATGACTCTGTGCTCTTAGGCAGGACTTACATTTAAAACAATATAATGGTTAGCAGCTTCCATTTTAGATGGTGAAACATGGGGCATCTGATCATATGGCCAGACCCAAAATGTACATTCAATAGTCATTGCAGGCCAAGAGTTTTCAATTAACATCCATGATAGTAAGCAAGAACATTGTCTTAAGTTTGCCTTTTTGTCAGGTAGATCAAGCTGGCATGCATGGCAGTAGACAATCGAAATTCGGATGTATCCGAATTCCGAATTACAGATATAACGAATGCAAACGATTCCGAATTTCCGTTTCCGAAATTCGTTAGCGGTAGTTCGTTCGTTTCGTTTTCGTTTCTTATTCGTTTGTTGAAGGAAAACTTTTTTTCCCCCTCAAATGTCACTTTGCTGTAAACGAACGAACGAAAGAGACGAAAACGAAACGAACGTGCGAACGAACTACCGCTAACGAATTTTGTCCGAATCCGAATTCAGAATCCGAATTGACTTTCACACCCGAATCCCGAAAAACGAAATAACACAAATCCGAATTTAAAATGATACGAAACTAAACACATTTTTTGGCAGTGCACATGTCTACATGGCAGTTAAGCACGCGAACCTGCACATGTGCATATCAATAGTTGTGCATGGCTGTGCTTCCTTGCACAGGTATGTGCATGCATGCTAATTGTTAATAGTGGCACCAAGTGGGCTATTTAAGGCAAAGACCTGCAGGCCTCCAGTGCCGACAGATCTTCAGCTATACCCTGTGATCTGAGATTCTGCATGTGAATTTGATCTTGTGTTACCGACTCGGCTCGTCCCGACTCTTCTGTGGCTTTCCTAGGTTCGCTGTCCTGCTTCTGTGTTGACTGCGGCTTGTTTCCTAACTATGATTACAGCCTGCCACTTGGTATTGCACTGCCTGCAAGATGCTGACTTGGCCTGTCCCTGACTCTTTCTCTGATCATTGAATTGGTATCACCTCGCCCAACCCTGGCTTGTTCCTGGACTGTACTCATTGGTGACCTACATCTCCTGTCACTCTCAGAAACGAAGTGATTGCATTCACAAATTCCAGCGACATCAGTGGCATCATCACCCACTAGCACTTGTGCCCCTCCTTCATACCTGCACTCTCTGTCCAACTACCCAGGGGTGCGTGGACTGCAGCAGCAAGAGAGACAACCCTCATCATATCAGGCTCCAATTGAGGTACATATCATCTGTAATTAAAAGGAACTTGGCTAGGAAACACCCAATCTGCCCAAACACAAGCAACACCATTGCTATGTGCCAGTCCAGTCACATTTCCAATCACAGCTGTAGCCGTATTTATGACCATCATCATTGAGGAGATGGAACTTTTAGTTTGATAAGTGCACTGGGTATGAGAACATCCCACATTGTTACTAATCAGGGACCCTGCGATGGCCTGCCAATATATTGATAGAGTGCCGTAATCACCAGGCACACTTTTTTTTTTCAAGATTCATGGCCAGTTCATTGCATATGGAAAATAATCAGCAGACCCACTACCAAATAGGTATCTGGAAATATTAATAGACTGATTATTGAAGTGATACATATTGTCAGCGCACAATGAAAACCAGACAAGCAAAATGTGCTAGTTAAAACATTTATTAAGAACAGTGTCCACAGGAGCAAGCAGAATCATAAAACGGAACAAGCCAGAGTCAGGAGCCGGAGTGGGTAGTCGTTCAAGCTAGGTCAGGAATATGGAGATCAGCGTCATCAGGAACAAGCCAGGAGCCAGGAAATCAGCGTTGTCAGGAACAAGCCAGGAGCAGGAGCCTGAGTAGAACGTCAGCCAGGATCGGGTCATACACAGAATCAGGGTACTCAGAGCAGCCGGAATGCACTAGCAGGAAGACCACGCAAGGGCAAAGTAAGACTGGACTGAATGGTTTATATATAGTGAGTGGGGTGACATCATCACTCAGAGACAGGAAACTGCCATCTGACTCTCTCAGATGATGCTCTCCTGTCTGGCCATAAGAGGGAGCCTGGGAGTAGTGTGCAAAGTTCCAGAGTCTGCTCAGGCAAAGAAGGAACCACAGTTGAGTAAAATGGCAGCCAAGCCAGAATGCTATAAATCAGTAAAAACAGGTTGGAACCCTGACACATATGCGGAGGACAACTCCTAAAAAAGAACTCAACCATCTTTTTGATTTACTGTCTAATAGAATAAATTAATGTGTAGTGGAAAATGAAGGCCATCCTGCTGCCTAATTTCCATTTCATAAACTGAAAAAAAGTGTTTCCAATAATTTCAGGGTGCAATTATTTCCTTTATGTACTATTTACAGTTATTTTATTATTTTGGAAAAAATCCATAACTCCAAAGCAAGATAAAAAATGATTGCAAATACCATTTTAATCAATGCATAAGGGCATGTGTTGGGCATCTCCCAATACAAGTCAATGGGGATGTAAAAACAGGTTGAAGCCGGTAGAGGCCATAAGGAGGTTAACTGTAGGTCAAATGCATTAGTTGGTGACGTCTAAATTGTCTCAGAAGGATCTAAAACTGATGTAAAAGGCAAGCAGAATGCACCTAAAAGCAAGCTGCATTTGCAACAAATGCCCTAAATCATCCCCACTGTAGTTTGTTTAACTGAGACAGAGTAGTTCATAGATTTAATTACTGTATATTACCTTAGTATAAAATGTTCATTTCTAGCGATGCTGAAAAAGGCTACCACCCCAACCTAACCTTTGTAGAATAATGACTTTATATAACTATTACATGCTCAGGGTACTACCGAACAAGCATAGACATCACATCAGGTATTTGTTTTCCATTAACATTATATTTTAATGTACATGGATTTAATTTCTGCAGTACATCGAGTTACAAACTGTGGATGCCGCAAACAATGACGTGAATTGACAAGGAGACTTAAGAGCAGTGTGTTTGAAATGTCAGTAAGTGGGATGAACTATTGAACTGGGCAAAAAAAAAAGTCCTAAAGAATTTTACTCCCACCTCAAGCAGTGGATGTAGATGGTATTGGCATACAGAAGTATTTATGTGGAGAAAAAATCTCTCTGCTAAAAGCTTTCGACTTCTGACTCATAAAAGACATAAACACATATTGAAATGATGGAACTTGCTCCACTGCAGCTCGTTAGAGCGATATAATAAAATATACACTCTGGTTGTTAAGTTCCAGTTATCCGGAGCAAGTGGGATTGTGTGACCACAAAGGTTCAAATGGTCTACACACTAGGAACACACAGTCATTTTCATGAAGACTGCAATATTTAAAAGGTCCGGTAAGTGTTATGGACAAACTGATTTATATTAGGTGAAAAAAAATCCCTTTTACAAATATGTAATGACATATAAAGCTAATATATGTAAAGAAAGAACAAAAATCCATTGTGCCCCCCCCCCCCCCCCCCCCCCTCC
>NW_017306302.1:1210929-1232214 GCF_000935625.1 Nanorana parkeri | reverse complement strand
GTTAAAAGTTTTGTAGTTTTGGGTATAAGGCATTGACCAGGCTCCCCCTGCACCCTCCCACAATGCAAGACTTTATAGGTACTAGCACTGTTACATGGGGGTCGAGCAAAGACCAAGAACCAAGCCAATGGATTAGGATATTTGCAGGGGTTGTAGACCAGAGTGGGGTATTGGACAAACTTGAAGAACATGGCTAATATTCAACACCACACCAAATATAGTAAATGGGCCCTAGCTTATGCATAACATATAAAAGAATTATAAAGAACTCTTGCTCTCTTGCAGCATCCAACTCTTAAAACCTAAGCCTAGGGGAGAGAGACAACTTACATCACCATCCTCCTAGAGTCTAAGCCCAACATAACTGAATCCCATGGAAGGCAGCATCCAAAACATTCGGCACCTCTCCAGCTCACACTACCAGGCCCAAACTCAAGGTAATTGGCTGGGTTGTTAAACACACACTGGTAACACTCTATTCACAGATTACTGAAGCATGAACGACAGCATCTAGTAGAGGCATTAACAATCCGGGCCTAGCAAAACTCACATAGAAAATCTAGGCTGGCAGCCAACTTCTTTCTACAGACCACACAAAAGTAGGAAAGAGAATTTAGTAAAATTACTCTACTTTTGCTACTTTCTAAGCCTGCAATTCTGTGGTCTATACTTATTTCTTGACCCAGGTTGGACAACTCCCTGAACAATGTCATCAGTTGCTGACCATACACTATACAGTCTGATAGTACAATCTCCTTTAGATTTACCATCAACGATGTAGTACAAGGGTCTGTCAGATTTGATACAAACTGAATGGATTGTTAAGGTTTGTCCTTTTATTACATAGTTTTGGTACAATCTGTTTGTATAGTGTATTTTCACTTTTGCAGTCAAATTTGCAAACACCCTTCCCCTTATATGTTTATTATGTGTTCTTATTCCCACTGCATACCTAAAAATATGTCTTTGATGAAAACCTTTGTGCAGATTCCCGGCTACTCTGCGCAATTTGAAAGTGAAAGTCGAGGGACAAACTGAGGGACAAACTGAGGGACAAACTGGGCTTCCTCTCATTAATATACAAAGCTTCAAAATATTTAACCATTTGTTAGGACACACAGGGGGTGATTTACTAACCTAAACACACACACGCACCAGGTGCGTGTGCATTTTTACACAGCAAAACGTATTTATCAACCAAACACGAGCAACGTGTCACATTTTCACGCCATTATGACGCGTTTTTATGTAATTACGTACGTGCGCGTCATGTAGCATGCGCCATAGGCTACACGCGACTCTAATAGCGGCATGCAAGTCTCTAAAAGCATATTTCCACTAATGCCATATATGGAAAAATCATGCACATGATCCATATATAATGCTGCTTCACAGTTTAGACAAAAATGGTTAGCTCATGCATTTACATTCCTGCATTCATCAACGCAAGCAACACAACGTAGAGCTAATTTACACAACATCACCTTGCAATTCATGCAGGGCTTTGCACAACACACCTGCTGGGTGTAATGCACCCTTGGTTTATGAGAGGTGAATGGATCACAGCTGCGGAACGAGGCAAGGAATAGTGCTGGGTATGGCAATCAGGCTAGAGCCCCAGGCGTCTCTCTCAATCTTGACGGAGAGTGAGGGGTTTATGCATCATCTGCCACAAAGGATAACTATAAGGAGTGACCCTCTATTTGTTATTCAATTCATAACACAACGGGGTCCGTATACAGCAAAAGAAAACGGAAATGGATAATAGTAACAGTTCTGAATTATGGTAGTATGATCAGGTTCAGGTAGCAATAGGGTTAAGGATTAAGCAAGGGTTTAAGCAGATAACAACAGTCACTTTACCATAGGGCTAGATAATCAGACAGTCCAGCAGGCTAAATGCCAATCCCCCACCAGGTACTATACTTGCGGTTTGGGGCTGAGTCCCCTAGTCTCCTGAGATGAAGTGGAGGTGGCAAGAGCAAGGTAGCTGGAGATCCTGTAGTGCAGAGAGTGTTGTGAGGCTCCTGGCGTTGGTGGGGCATCAAACCCAATAGTGGAACGCTCTCACAGCGTTCATGTGAACCTTATATAGTCCGCGGACGCGGAAGTGGAGCCATGGAGCGTGACGTCACTTCCGCGATCCACGGTGGAGAGCAAGGAACCTCCCCTTCAGAGAGGGAAGCGCCCCACGTGACGCGGCCGATGCGTTCCACGCTGGGACGCAGACGGCTCGCGGATGGTAAGGACATTACACTGGGTGTTTACACACTACAAAGGTGTCTAGATTCCACCAATAGATCATGCTGGGAGGGAACACACTACAGAGGTGTATACTTGTTCGTGGCGTGTTTATAAGGTTAGTAAATCAACCCCACAGTGTTCAAATCTAGTTTACAACTGATAATGAAGATCTGTCAGCAAAGTACAGACAGGGTTAAATAGAATAAACTTAACTTCCCACAGCCCCCTCCGTACAGTGAGACTAAACTCAGGAGTTAAATCTGAAAAATACATTCAAGTACCTTAACTATTAACAAAAATGTATCTTATTTGTGTATCACTTGACTGTAGATCCTCAAATCATCTGACACTGTCCTTCCTTCTGGAGGGTGCCTACTTTTGTTACCCATTGTCCCTTTGTGTGTTGTAAAGTAGCCACCGCTCCCAGCTTGCTACCCTGATGGACTGCAATCTCATGTTTAGTTTACTTATTTGTATTAAGATTGCAGTCCATCATGTTGTAAAGTAGCCACAGCTCCAAGTTCTCTCTCATGATGGTCTGCAATCTTAATACAAATTAGTAAACTAAACATGAGATTGTAGTCCATCACGGGAGGGAGCTTGGAGCGGTGGCTACTTTACAACACACACAGGGACCATGGGGGAACAAAAGTAGTCACCCTCCAGACGGAAGGACAGTGTCAGCACCAATTCAGAAATGATTTGAGGATCTACAGCCGAGTGATACACAAATAAGATGCATTTTTGTTACTAGTTAAGGTATTTAAATGCATTTTTAAGATTTAACTCCAGAGTTTAGTGTCACTTTAACATTACACAGGGGGAAAGCTACATAGAATTTTACAGCAAGAAAAAAAGCACTTGGAAGTAGAAATGTTTAAATGCTTTGTGAATGGGAACACTAAACAAAACATAAAGTATGTGTTATCCCAGTTTGGCTGCAAAAGTGGAAATACACACAATTTTTCCTTCAAATTCAAAAACATGAGACTGTCAAAGCTAGAGGGCATGGCAACCCTGGAAAAACTGCAGACTTGCATTTATATTTTGTCCAGTATCTCCCTTTTCGCTCTCCAGCATGAGCAGGTACTCCCACTGTGTGCAGGGGAAGATAGGAATGTAAACAATTACAACTCATACATAACAGTGTTACAAAGAACATTTTTCAGTGAATGTACAAGGCAAACGCTGTTTCTTTTGGAGTTCTTCTTTAATTCTAAAATTATACATGGTAATTACAGTCAATCTGCCAATGCTTCCATGTGTGACAGCTTGACATTTATACTGTAATACTGCCTATTTTGCCTAAATGTTATAATAGCTAAATATCACAAGGATTCCAAGATAAGCATAATAAGTTTGTTATTAATTTGTGAAAAGGTGAAGAGGATGTCTTGCGGAAAATTACATATAATTCTATATTTTAGCAGCAGAAAATCTTGCTGATTCTCTGTAAAAATATTTTCACGCAGCTCCTGTATTGGAATTCAAAGAAGACTGCTGCATATATAAAATATTTATTAAAGCTCTCTCATGAGTTATTCATAAACATTTTTTACTCTCCGTCTTATGTCAAGCACTTTACATCCTATATCGAAGTTCAGCCGAGCAAAAGATGATCATTATGAACGTTGAAAGTAATTTCTCTTGGTGAAACAGCCATGTATAGAACTTTAGTAAAGCCATATCAATATATTAAAGTTATATTGAGTTCTATAACATTCTGCAGGAAAGTAAAAAGTGATTTGTTATTAAGATGTTTACAAAAAATGGTAACCAGGAAAAAAAAATAAAAAAAAAACTTCCTGTAACCCACAGCAGCCAATCAAACCCTGAGTTTTTTTTTCTAGTGGAGGTTGGGAAATTAGAGTAGTATTAAACTCTCAAACTTTTTTCAATAATGAATCCAGGTCAGACAAATATACATTGCCCAGCAAAGTATTTTTTTATATTTTTTATGCAAGAACTTATACTCATCGTGTTTCTGACTGGCTCCAACTCTCTCAGCTCTGCTTCCCTGAACTTCCTGTCCTGTACAAGATCACAAGGAACAAAACAGTCTCCAGCAGCTATCCATCTTCTAGATTGGAGAAGGGAGGAGGGGGTGCAGGGAGGAGGGAGCAGGGGAAGAGGGGAGTGCTCGGCCTTGCAGCGTCTGTGTGTTTGTGGAGACACACACAGCTTACTGAAACTTGCAGTCACAGGCACACCATATTGAAGTTCATTGACATTTCATGTCAAAACAAATAATGTTTCGGGGCCACATAGGGTCCCCTTCAACAGGCTTGAAAAGACAATGACATTTAACAAGTTTCAGTATTGGCGGCGCCATCCGCGGTCACTTCGAGCACCCACGCTGACAGGCATACCCGGTAAGGAGTGCAGCAAGATTCTGGAATACACACAGCTTACTAGCACACACAATGGTGGCTCCATAGGACGCTGCAAAGGAAAGGAGCCACCCTAAAACGGGATGTCAGGGCCAGTGATCAGGGGAGCAGTTTGTTCTCTAGGAAACTAATACTTTTAAACATTGAGGGGCAGTGTCCATTGTAAGTGATTTCATGAGCATTGGAAATAGATTAAAAACCTTTTGATTTTAATATGACTTTAAGACTAATTTTCTTTTTGCCGTGATTTGTTAAAAGACAGGTTTGCTTTAAGCCCTACAAAGTTAAAAGGCTGGATTTATGCTTTCCTAACGTGATGAGTTAACTGTTCATTGTGGTCCCATGCAACACATGTGCATTGGAGCTGCGTTGCCTTAGTACATTGAGGTGCATTCAAAATAAATTGCACTGCAATGTGTTAACTCATGTAATGTGTTTGCAGTAACGAGAGCATTACCACAATGTACAGAAGCGTATAAGTGTGAACCCAACCTAAAAGATATTGCTAAATCTAATAAGTATCAAAACAATAAGATACATCTTCCTGTATGCAATGCTTGTAAATACGCATTATTATTTAGGATTTATATAGTGCCAACAGTTTGCACAGCACTTTACAATATAAAGGGAGACATTACAGTTATATTACAATTTAAGACAAGATGGTTAGGAGGGCCCTGCTCATAAGAGCTTACAATCTAAAAGGAGGTGCCAGTGATGCAAAAGGTAATAAATGTACAGGGATGAGTTCACAGATATGTTAAAAGTGAAGTCATTCGGTGGTTTCATCCTGCTTACTTTTAACCAGTCTGTGCTCATCAGGATCACAGAGGTACACAATTGTTTAATTCCCAAAACAATAAAGTCACTGCGCTAAAAAACCCAAAACGTATACATAAACATTAAAGTGCATGTAACATCCCCAATAGTTAAAATCAATACAATCCAGATCACATGTGCAACTCCACAAATTAGTCTGTATAAAGCACAATAAAAAACTCTTTAAATAAATATTCCAACAGTCTATAAAGTGCAATTGTGCTCCACCCCAAAAAGGTTTTCAAAAGCTGGCCATACACCTATAGATTACCTGCAGATTTTCTATGGTCAGATGAAAAAAGTGCAACAGATTCCTCCATCTACGCTAAACTGTGTGGATGGAGGAATCTCCCACTGAGCCGAGCTTCAGTATCTTGCTAGTCGACCCCGCTGTCTCTCGAAATACCTGAACAATGCCTGCATCCAATCAGATTGTTCAGATATTTCGACAGCCAGCGTGGCTGACTAGCAAGATGCTGAAGCTTGGCCCAGTGGGAGATTCTTCCACCCAAACAGTTTAGCGTAGATGGAAGAATCTGTTGCACTTTTTCCATCTGACCAGAGAAAATCTGCAGATAATCTATAGGTGTATGGCCAGCTTAAGTGTGACATACTAAATGTTTCTGTGCAATCAATACACTCACCAGACTCCTTTGACCACTATTAAATGGTCAAACTGCACTCAGATTACAATCCTTAGTGAGCCACTCTCCAAAAACAGCTGATTGCAACCTCCTTGTAGCCAATATCCCCTTTTATTTTTCTGGAAACTGTCGGTCGGTTGAAGATGTTCCAATTCCTGTCAATCCACCTTCCAGGCAGCCAATATTAACCTCCTGCATGGACAATTGCACTTTATAGACTGTTGGAATCATTTTAAAAAAAATACTTTTATTATGCTTTATAGAGACTAATTTGTGGAGTTGCACATGTGATCTGGATCACAACACATTGCACAGGCAATTTTGAGATTGTATTGATTTTAACTACCCTGTTTCCCCGAAAATGAGACCTACCCCGAAATTAAGACCTACTACCATTTTTGGGAATTGCTAAAATATAAGACCTAACCCGAAAATAAGACCTAGTTGTGACCATTCCCAGGGCCGGTGGTGGCATAAGGGGGAACTTGAAGAGCCGCGGGAGAGAATCAGCGGTGCCAACAAAGGCAGCGCTAGAGGAAGCGAGGCGGCAGCGCAGGGAGCAGAGCTGCATAAGCCAATATTTCCTCTATAGCGCCGGCTCCTGTCACAGGTAGAGTGATACCAGATGCACTCCGCCTGTGAGGAATCTATAGTGAACGTGCGCTTTGCTCATTCTGGTTACCAAATTGCTCTTGGAAAGGTATGGCACCCCTGATTGCCCTGATCACCCTATTCTTGACTTTGCCATTGTGGATTATTTAATTTGGATTTGCATTATCTTTGGAGTGTTATACATTAAAAAAAAAAAATAAGACCTACCCCGAAAATAAGACCTAGTGTGTTCTTTTGAGCAAAAAAAAAATATAAGACAGTGCCTTATTTTCGGGGAAACACGGTATTGGGGATGTTACATATTGTGTTGGGATAATCACTATGCACTTTAATGTTTATGTATAAGTTTTTTATTTTTTTAGCGCAGTGACTTTGTTTTGAGATTTCAGAGAGCGATTATAGGATTCACTTTTTCACTGCTGCTGACACATTATACTGAAAGGAAACACCAAAAGCACAGATTTTACCACTAATAACAATTGTTTAATTGTCCAATACACTTAAGTGGCGTTGGAATTTGGAGAAGGCAGGAGAAGCTAACAATCTAGGATAAAATAGCTGATTTGGAAAAATTCTCCAATTCCGATCACTTTCCAGTTCACCTATGTTGTCCTAGATTGTTCACTTCTCCTGTCTTCCCCAAACTCTTCACCCTTTAGTGACTAACCCTACTAGTGTTAAGGGTAAATGAGATATTGTGATTTACAGGAACATGGTCAAGGTAATTTTGCAGGTAGAGACAATAATATCAGCATAAGAATCGTGCCTGAAAATCTTGTCACCCTAGGCTACTCAAGCATGAATGTCCAACCAAAAGTTTTTTTTAAGTTTTTGATAGTTTTACTGTTCTCCAGGGATCTGTTATCTATGAAAAATTCCCAACAGCAACACAGACAGAAGTAAAAACCTGCCAGGGGGCTCTAGTTTTTCCACCACCCAAAGCTAAAAAAATGTTTAGACTGGCCACTAAACATTACATACATACATACATACATACAGTGGTGTCGCTACAGGGGGGCAAGGGAGGGCGCCGGCCAGCCCAGTCAGAGTGGCGGAGGGAGAGACTATTTTTTCAGGGGTGGGGGGCAAAAGTTGCCCAGTTCCCCCTCCCCCGAGAAAATAGTCTCTTCCTTTGCCGCTCTGACCGGGCTGGCCGCCTGCACCGAACAAGCAGCAGGTGCACAGGTCCCAATCAGGTCCCTCGACGTCACTCGGATCCGCATGCAGCCGCGGAATTCGAAGGGAGTGATGTTCCTCTCGTCGGCTGCCGAGAGACACCGCTCTCCATCCTGAAAAAAAAATACTACTTACCTCACCGCTCTCCATCCTGAGTTCCAGGTTGACGGGCTGCAATCTTCCTGACTCCTGCCCTTTGGAGCTCCACGCTGACATGCTCTCCAGCACCTTCCCTTGTGTGGAATTACAGAAGTCTGCTTACTGCAAGTATACCTTGTGTTGGCAAAGTTAACTCTTCACTTACTTAATATTATTTTGTAACTGATTGATATTGCAGTTTCATTAACCCCTTAAAGACTGCGGTGTTTACACTCCCTTCCTGTCCCGGCCATTTTTCAGTATTCAGCGCCGCGGTACTTTGACTGACATTTATTCCGTCATGCAACGCTGTACTGAAATTAATTTTATACAATTTTTTGGGGACAGATAGAGCTTCTTTTGGTGGTATTTTGGTGGTATTTAATCACCACTGCAACAACCGCATCCAAAATTGGCCATAGGTGACGCTTTAAAAGCTTTTGGCACTCGTCATAGGGAACTAAGAAATCCCCTATGTGATAGCCAATTCACCAAACAGGTCCTCTTTATGGAGATGTCTCTTTATGGAGACATCAGGGGTCTCCAAGACCTCTGATGTTACCCAGGGACCCCCAGAGAAGCTGATGAAACAGAGACTGGCACTGAATGCAGGAAGTGATGTAATTAGGGATGCACCAATACTAGTATCTGTATCGGTGCCGATCCTGAGTATTTGGGCGAGTACTCGTACTCGCCCAAAAGTTTCGATGCCTAGCCCGATACTTCCTGTGTCAGGAAGCCGTGCAGTGCATCATTACACGCTGCCCGGCTTCCTGATTGGCCGCTAAGCCGGCTCCATGCTCTCATCACTAGTGACGAGAGAGCATGGAGCCGACTTCGCGGCCAATCAGGAAGCCGGGCAGCATTTTCTTCCTGATTGGTCGGGAAACTGGCCAATCAGGAAGCTGGACGCCGTGTAATGACGCAGCACCCTGCTACCTGATAGGCCGGAAAGCCAGCTACATGCTCCCTCGTCATCTCATGATATTTGTAATCTTTTATTTATATATACTTATTTTTTTTTTTTCAGTGGTATGATTTTAGTGGTGAAAATTATTGGTGCTCCCCAGTTTTGACTGTGGTATCTTATGTGCCCCCCCTACATATTGTTCCTAGAGTCGCCACTGCATACATACACACATACAAGTAGAAAGACTTCAGCCAAACAAAGTTCTCTGGGCAGAGTATGCAAAAAATCCATTATTTTTAAGCCCTGACCTATAGACAGGCAAAGTTAAATTGGCATGTACCCAGTCCCCCAATGACCATTCCTCCATTTTCATACATTATGTAGCTGTTACTTGGAATATAACCAATGGAGTAATGGAGTATGCTGGACTCACCAACTGCTCTAGTCATAAGGGACCCCTCCTAGCATCAGGGAAGATTTATGCTTTGTAAAAATAGGCTTTACATCATAAATATGCTATAATTAACTGAGTCAATGCAGTTGCTTCATGCACTGGGACTTTCTATATTTTTGTGGATTACAGTGCATTAATCTCCATTAGCACAAATAAATAGCTAAATCTAAGTCTAGTGTCAGCACTGACGGGAAACTGCTTCATTTTCCATGTTGTATGGGATGGGTGATAAGCACTTGTTCTGATGCACTTAGTGATGATTGAGGTCTGTTCAGCTTCCTTCAATATTCAGTTGGTATAGGTTAGGTTATTCCTACTACCGTACTGCTTAACAGAGCTCTTACTGTAAATTGATTTTGCCGCACAATGACCAATTTCTTCATCGGCAACATTTCATAGAATCAGAAACTCTCAACTTTACTCAATGAGCTGCTTAGGCAAAATTAGCTTGAAAAGCAAAAAACACTTGTTTTGTCACTTAGAGGGTATGTTTTTTGTTATGTGTGTATTTTGGGTAGTTTACGTTATTTCATTTAGTGTGTTTGGTTTTTGTGGGGTTTTTTTTCCCTTTCTTGTGTGTGTTTATAAATATTGCTGTAAAATGTTTTGTTTATTTTTCCTTGTCTGTTTTTTTTTCTTTCTTTAACCAGTTGCCATCCGCCCGTTGTAAAAAAACGGACGGACGGCACTGCAGCATTGGTGGGTTGCCGTCCCTAGACGGCATTTTTTTTCTGCTCGCGCGCCCCCTAGCGCCCCCTAGGGTGTTTCACATATAGACGATCGGCGGCTCTATAGCCTGCCGATCGTCTATATGTGCTTGTTTCTTTGGATCGCCCCCCCCTGCCGTCTGCAGCCGGAGCCGGTTTTTTGCCCACCCTCCCCTGACCCCTCACCTTCAATCCCGGGATCCGCTGCCCCATCTGCAGCCCGGGATCGGGTCAGGAAGGCGTTAGGAGGAAGAGGAAGGGAGATCAGCTCCTTGCTGACCTCCCTCCGGGCTGTGAATGCAGAAGTGATGTGTATTACATCACTTCCGCATTCACCTGTCAGTCATCTGGCTGCTAAAGCCAGAGAAAAGAAGCCGAAGAAGCAGATCTCTGCTTCATCAGCTTCTTTTGGGGTCCACAGGTGACATTAGGGGAACTAGAGACCCCTAATGTCTCCATAAAGAGAACCTGTCAGTGTGTATTTGCTATTATATAGGGGGATTGTTATCCCCCTATATAATAACAATAACAATAAGTGCAAAAAAATATATATAAAAATTTAAAAAAATAAAAGTCACATATAAAAAAAAAAAACCAAAATGTTTAACTCCCCCACCCCCACGTTAACGCAGATATAAACGTAAATACGCGTTCGGTGCCCCAGCGCGCAGAAACGACAATTGCGCTACACACATTACATATTGGCGCGAACGTTGCAGTGAGAGCAATCATTTTAGGGCCACCAATCACTGATAACACTAAACTGATGAGCGGTAAAAGCTTCTAAAGTGTCGCCTATGGCCAATTTTGGGTATTATCGTTTTCTGAGGTTTCGCGCGCGCACGCAATTTTAAGGCTTGACATGTTTGGTGTCTTTTTACCCGACGTGAGCCCGTCTTTTAAATTTTACCAAAAAATTAGCTAATGATAAATGTTTTATCATTTAATATAGGGGAAACTGTTTTTAAAAAAAATTCCGTAATTTTTCCTTAATATAGTAAAAAATAAAAACCCCAGTGGTGAATAAATATGACCAAAAGAAAGCTCTATCTGTCCCCAAAAAAATGATATAAAATTCATTTCAGTACAGCGTTGCATGACGGAATAAATGTCAGTCAAAGTACCGCAGCGCTGAATACTGAAAAATGGCCTGGATGGGAAGGGGGTTTAACACTGCGGATGTCAACTGGTTAAAAATGTAAAATAGGGAGGGAAAAGATGGGCCAAGAACATTGTGAGAAAGTTGATTGGAACATTCATAATACCACCGAATAAAAAAAAAAAAAAAGTCACTTTAATTTTGCTTTTACCATTGACTCCATTGCATTTTGCCAAATGGTAAAATGTTTCCAAAATTGACACCAAAATTTGGGGAAAATGAAGACTGTCAATTTGGCTCATACCTAATCATAAGCCAGAATCCATAAGCAGCAAGTAGAACTTAGGCCATTAAAAGAACCGTCGCAGCAATGCCACTAAATACAATGCCACATTTATTACCTCATTACAAGCATCCACATCAGACACAGGTTGCATATATTTACACCTATATTGTACATCATTTTGCAACTGGCATGACAACATTCACACTGCTTTTCCATAGTATATGAACAAGAGCAGTGAAAAATCCATATGGTATGCGTAAGTTGGTTGCACCTTTTGTTCAGCTAAGGTAAGAATGGGGAACCCAATGCCACCCTCATTGCTCCAAAATGGGCAAGTAGGTGACAAAATAAGATTTAAATCTGTTGCCTATAGAACCAGGCAGAAAGTGGATTGTGGAGGATTGGAGTGTAATCATGACATTCTGGTGAAAGTGGTAGGATTAGAGACTGCCACTATCACACATGTGTCCACATTTTGTTACAATAGAATAGAAAAGAAAACTAATGTGACGAGATCAGTAAACAATGCAATGTCTATAGGCCAAGAAACAAAGTAAGTTAAAAAAAAAGGGCTGCCAGATCGTCTATCATCTAAAAAAATTTCTACAGCACCAGTTTATCGATTTGTATATGTGGTCCAAGCAGCCACATCTGTACACACCAAAGTATGGCTTTATTACCGTTTTTTTATGGTCATCATTAATTATTTTAGTGCAGCCCCTTCGCCCTAAGGGGAGTGGCTCTTTTTAGTGGAACTGGAATTGTAGTCAGTCTGGCTGATTTGTAGTTTGTAAACATGTGGTCATTCATATGTGTTCTGCTATTGTCTGCAACTACCTGCGAAGGGGTGTGACCCTGCCTCAGAGTGGGGCAGCCAATAGGAGAACATTTGGGGTGTCAACGTCTCTCCAGCCAATCACTAGGAGTTTCATGGCCAGTGGTGCATGCTGGGGAAGTGCATAAATACTCAGAAATTGCCATGTGCTCAGTCTGTCTACTCCCATGCTCCAGTCTGGGGGTTTGGTATACACAGTTGGAGAAGCTACTTAGGTCTGAAGTCTGCAGGGGCAAGATGTAGACCCAGGTGGGGGTCTGGAACTGTCTGGGATGGAGAACCAGAGGAGCCCTTTTGTCATGAACCTCAGGAAAGATCTCAAGAATGTCTTCTGTCCAGCTGTGGCTCTATTACACAGTGTCATCCTCTGCTCAACTGAAGGGGACAGGTGAGTCTGGAGTCTATTTTGTCCATTGATATCTTTAGCCCTATACCCTCTATCCCAGTTTTGGCTGTTCTATAATACCCAATGTATTGTTCACATTCCCGCAACCGGCTAAGGATCCACCCCTATGAGTGAAATGTCAGCCCTCCCTACCTCAGGGGCTCACCACATGCCCTTGATGGGTCAGGTACATGCTACATCATAATACACTTCATGCTGTTTAGTTACTACATATTTGAATGGAAAATTTTCAACAGTGGTCAGATAGACCCTAGAACATTGAAGATAATCACATTTTTATTTTAGGGACACCACTGCGTAGCCATTGTATGTTTAGATGCTGAAGCACACACTCCATAGTAAAAGCACATATATTAGTAAATCCAATGTACAGTTTGTATACTGATGCCTATGCACATACAGTATGTCTGCATGCAAGGCTGGTGCATATTAAAGATTAGGATCTGCTTGTCCACACAAGATCAATGTTTGCATAAGGTTTAGGTAAAGCAGGTCCAATGTTTGGAAAAGGGAAGTACTCTAATTGTATGTGCCTTAGAGTATTCATCTGGAAGGCACAATTACGTCTGGTTGGAGTGAATTTATTGAAGTGTAGTATGTCAAGCCAAAAATGTTTTTGTTTTGTTTTGCATATCCTGGGGAAGGAGCAAAACTCCTCAGATAGTATTAAAAATAGGTTTTTGCGTGTATGTAATTGGATGAATAAAGTTAAAACTTTATTCTATTATACCTTTTGTTTTATTATACCTTTTATTCTTTATACCTTTTTCACTAAGCTATGTTGTCTGTGCCAACGACACCCAAATATATCTCTCCATCACTCAGCTCACCCCTTCTATCGCCTCACGCATCATTTATCTGCTCACTGACATATCAACATGGATGTCACACCACTTCCTCAAACTAAATCTGTCCAAAACTGAGCTTATAATATTTCCTCCTCTCCGGGTCCCCTCCCGAACTTCTCCATCGCAATCAACAGCACTAGGATCAACCCCTACCATCAAGCCAGGTATTTGGCGTAATCCTTGATTCTGAGCTCTCCATTCAGGCCCACATCCAATCACTATCTAAATCTTGCCAACTCAACCTCCGTAACATCTCCAAAATTCACCCCTTTTTAACAAATGACACCGCAAAGCTTCTTATTCACTCTCTTGTGATATCGCGTCCTTGACTACTGTAACTCCCTCCTTGTTGGCCTACCACTAAACAGTCTACCCCCCCTTCAGTCCATCATAAATGCTGCTACCAGACTCATCCACCTTACCAACCAATCAGCGTCCGTCACCCCCCTCTGCCAATCGTTCCACTGGCTACCACTTGCCCAACATATAAAATTCAAAATACAAATAACAAAGCCATCTACAACTCCTCCCCAACCTACATCACCCACCTCATCTCAAAATATCACCCAATCCACCACCTTCGCTCCTCCCAAGATCTCCTGCTCTCCAGTTCTCTTGTCACCTGCTCGCATGCTCACCTCCAGGATTTTTCCAGAGTGCCTTCCATCCTCTGGAACTCCCTACCCCAATCTGCGCACTCTTCTCCTACTCTCCACCTTTAGGTGACCCTTGAAAGCTCATCCTTCAGGGAGGCCTATTCCACCTCGACATAATAACTGTCCTTTCAGTTCTTCAATTAAATCATCCCAAACAGTTATTACCTTTTGCATCACTTGACCCTCCTACTAGATTGTAATCTCTCACAAGCAGGACCCTTCTACCTCCTCTACTGAAATTGTATTGTTGACTGTATTGTCTGCCTCAGTTATGTAACATGCTGTGCAAACTGTTGGCACTATATAAATCCTGTATTATAATAATAATAATAATAAGCTAAGTGTACATAAACTTTTCAAAGTGAACATCTTCTATTCCTTTAGTAAACTAAACTAACTAATGTGATATTTTTGTCACGCACCATTCAGTTTCCATGCACTGGGGATGAATTAGTAAGAGAGTAGAGGCCATTTCCTTAGCAAAGTGATTGCTCACTTTGAAAAGTGTATGTTCACTTTACTTAGTAAATAAGATATTGTTTTGTACACTTTGAAAATCATGTTCAAGGGAAAAAACAGGTTTTGAGGTTGAGTATGATTGGATGAGTGAGGTGAACACAGCTGTGCAGCATTCACGAATCTATGTGAATATTCACATTTCAGAGTTACCTCGCTCTATTGCTTTACTAAATCAACACCAATGACTCTGCCATGAGCCCTAGTTATAAAAAAATTGTGAAATGGGAATAACACTGGAATTGTTACTGAAAGTGACCAATTAGATCCCTTGTTTTCTTTAACCATTAAATTCAAAATTAAACCTGATTGGTTAGTATTGACAAATAATTGAAACAGGATATCAGATAAAGATACATATTTAAACTCTTAGGCACTATTAACACCGAATCCATTAGCACCTGTTTTTCAACAGTTGTCAATAGATGCTAATGGAAGGTAAGCAAAAAAAGATGTGGTGTGAATGAGACCAGTTCACACTGCTACGATCAATTGCATGCCTACTTTTTTCAGGGCAACATAATGCAACGCATCAAAAATGGATGTCAAAGCAACAGAATGGAACAGAAGTGATAAAAAATACATAGAAGTCTGTCCACTCAGGACATGTTAATTAAAAGAAAAATTGGCAAAAATAAAAGAAAAATTAAAACGCAAAGCAATGGAAGTCAACGGAGGTTGAAATTGCAAGTCAACAGACCTCCGTTGAATTATGTTTTTGGTCTAATTTTGCTGTGAATGGGCCCTTAATAAGAACTACACTACAGCTGCTTTGCTAATTATGGTTCACTTTTCTGTTATAAACCCTTACACCCCTTGAGGTAAACATATTGGGAACTGTAAAGGTATTATAATCATTATCATCTGGTAGCATATAGTAAAGGGATATCCTGTGTATTGACTCATTGTTTACCTATAGTGTGACTTCCCATGTTTAAATCTTTTTGGATGTTTGTGAATAGTGTTGTCCAATCATGTGCTTCCTGTACCATATAAATAGAGAGTGTCCCAAACAATTGTGTTAATAAATATCCTTGTTATCCCACCGAAAGATAAGCGGACTGAATTCCACAATAGTTTGGACTAATGCTATGATTTCACTTTTCTCCAATTATTTTAGGGAAGAACTAACTGGAGATGCCTTGCTTCTGGATTTAATTTGGAGCTTAAGAAGATTTAATTTATATTTATTTAATAAATGTATTATAAATTTTAATACATTTGAGTCACGAAAGATTCATCATTATTTCTTTAACAGCTTTACAAGAGACAACATGTTAACAAACTTAATGAGCATTTTCTTTGCATGTGTTCACATGAACATTGAGCCACTGAGCCTCCTTGCTGATAGAAGTATTCAGAGGGTGGAATAATTGTACTATCCAGGAATGCTTGATTAACCAGACCATTACGTGCCTGCAGAAATCCAGTGGCTTAAACTAACAGCTGAGTTTTGTAAACCATTATGTCCTCCGTGCTGACTAGCTTTTTTTTCTCAGGCTTAGTCAGATCTGCTGCCTTTCATTTTCTCAGCAAATTTTCTCAAACTGAAAGTAGCTCTAAACTAGACACACAGAAGTTTATTCATTCCCACCCGACCTCTGACCAGTACACTTTATCTGTCATTGGTAACTCATCATCACTTCAATTAAAAAGCATGTAGACAATCTTAGAAGAGATTTTATTACACAAAGCTATATGGCCCTGGTACATAATGTAAATCAAAACCTTCAAATGCGTTACATGACTAAACGTTTGTGGACATGTAACCATCACATTTATATGAATTTGTTGGACATACCATTCCAAAACCATGGGCATTAATATGGAATTACCCCATTGCTCTTGCAGCTATTACAGCCTCCAGTTCTGTGTGAAAGCTTAACACACGTTTATGCACAGTGCCTGTAGAAATGTGTGTCCATTCAACCAAAAGAGCATTTTTTAGTGCAGTTACTTAAGGAGAGGACCTGGCTCACAATTGGTATTGAGAGGACCTGGCTCACAATTGGTATTGCAGTTAAATCCCAATTCAGTAGGGTTGAGGTCAGGGTCCTCTGCAGACCACTCCAGTTCCTACAGAAAAATACATTAAACCACATCTTTATGGAACTGACTTTTTTCACAGGTTCTCAACTATGGGGAAACTGAAAAGGGCCTTTCTTAAATTGATGCAGCAAGGTTGGCAGTGCAGACTTGTCTAAAATGGCTTTGTATGCTGTAGCATTAACAGTACTCTTCCCTACAGCTATAAAATTGCTACAAAATCCATTTTGTAATTTAAACACATTAGGACCATAGGACATACCTATATGTCCTGGTGACAGGTTTCCCTTAACTCAACAGAGAAAGTGCGCCAAAACTCAAGACCAAAAATGTATTGCAGATTGCCAGTCCTTAGATGTGGTACTGACATTTATGATAAGTTTAGTATTATCTATCTATCTATCTATCTATCTATCTATCTATCTATCTATCTATCTATCTATCTATCTATCTATCTATCTCCCGAGTGGTGTAGATAAAATCAATGGAACATCCATCATGTATATGTGCTTTGTACTAGATAGGGTAATGCATTCTAATGACAGTTGATCACTTTTTTTAAAAACAAATTTTGGAAGCTACATGTGGAGCCCTGTAAATAAGAAAGACAGTTCAGTTAAATAGATAAAAGAGGCCAGTGAATTAAGCCAGGCTCATTGGGGTTGATTTACTAACCTTATAAACACACCACGAATGTGTATACACCTCTGCAGTGTGTTCCCTCCCAGCATGATCTATGGGTGGAATCTAAACACCTTTGTAATGTGTACACACCCAGCAGGTGTGTTGTGCAAAGCCCTGAATGAATTCCAAGGTGATGTTGGGTAAATTAGCTCTATGTTTAGTTGCTTGCATTGATGAATGCAAGGAATGTAAATGCATGAGCTAACCATTTTTGTCTAAACTGTGAAGCAGCATTATATATGCATCATGTGCATGATTTTTCCATATATGGCATTAGTGGAAATATGCTTTTAGAGACTTTTTGGTTGATAAATACGTTTTGCTGTGTGAAAATCACACACACCTGGTGTGTGTGTGTGTTTAGGTTAGTAAATCACCCCCATTATGTCATCACTTAGCTCATAGACTGCTTTGTGCAAATACAGTAGGAAGTTTATGACCCAGATATGCCAAATAGGTTTTGTTAATTCATTAACTGTTGTGATTTGTGATGAATTTCTGCTTAGACTATACACTTACATTCCCCCAGAGATTAGATAGATAGATAGATAGATAGATAGATAGATAGATAGATAGATAGATAGATAGATAGATAGATAGATCAGACTTACTTTACATTTCTCACTATCTAGGTTTACAGGCCTATTGGTTACATAAAGGGATGAGGTTCAGGTTCAGGTCCTCATCAGATGGCTGAGAAGGGTCAATAAGTGGGTGAATGGAAAAGATAGTCACCTCACTATAAAACTGTGGATTCCCAGCAGCCATTTGTCAGGGTGTGCTGGAGTAGGAGAGCTGACAGTCTCTGTGTAGGTCGCTACTATACAATGCTGTACAGATCTATATTGTGCTGCATTGTGCTAAATTACTGCAGATTGCATTGTGGCGAGCTACATATTATTGTGTACTCCCCCTGTGTTCACAGTTCAGAGACCCAATGGTCCATTATTATACTGCCTTTGTTGCTGCTATAGCTGCCATTAAAGTTAGGCAAGCCTCTTTAATAAAAAATATCTGCCAGGCCTAAAGGGAGATGCAGAGGTCCTAGGTAGGTAAGGAGGCGGGCAGTTTCTGCCAGACATAGCAATGGTCAAACCAAACCATCTAGAGTCAGAGTTTACCTTTTCTGTTTAAGTGTTGCCACATTATACAGCCACAATATGCAAAGGAGGTAGTTGAGTGGCTGTCAAAGCTTTTGCTCTTCTTCCTCCTCCCAGACGCAGAGAAGCTATCTGTCTGAGAAGCTGGGGTTCTTTTCATTGTCAGTGGATCATTGTTTATTATTTATTTTGAAGAGGCGATCAGAATAGTGAGCCACAACAAGGCGGCGATCAGTGACATGATCCCTCTCATGTTCCTCTTGGAACAAACACTCCATGGCCTTGTAGACCAGGCACAGGAAACACAGTAACAGAAGATGAAGGAGTACTTACTGCTGTCTCAAGGCCTGCAGGATATTTTGCATTCAGAGGGAGATGAAGGCAGTGGAGTAATATGAGGAGGAGGAAATAGGGCAGGCTTCAAGGCAGGTGTTTTATTCCTCCCAAACCACAAGAGTTTTGTGTGGGTAGAGTGAGATTGTGGAGGACAGTGTTGTCTCAGTGACACAGAGGACTTGGTGTCCTTTGCTGCAGCCAATTTGTGTAGCACCCACCACAGGGACTCCAGAATTCAGGTCATAAAAGAGAGGGACCACTACTGGGTGGCCATCATATTGGATCTCTGGTACCAGGGGGACATGGTCATATTTTCACCTTCCCACAGGAAGACAACAATGCTGCACTTTCAAGAGGTGATGCATAAGAACTTTTTGGTCACATTTTGTAATGATGGCAGGATCCCCCGTCATGACCAATGTGCCTCCTGTGTTCTGTTGCCTGAAAGGAGGAGCAGTGGTGGCACTAGCTGCCACAGTAATTCTTTTAGGAGTTTTGTAAAACCACAGTCAACGGCACCAGCTGCAGGCAGCGCTCACTCATCATGTCAACCACATCATTGCAGACTACACTGGGTCCAGGGCTGACTGGGAGATTCTTGGAACTGAGGACTATATGAACTATTGGGTGTCGAGGCTAGACCATTGGCCAGAGCATGCACAGTATGTGCTGGTGAGCTCTCTGAGAGGACCTCCAGCACAGCAGAAGGTTTTGTTACTGAGAGGAGTACACAAACTATACTATTAAACAGTGAGTTTTGTTCACTGAAATCTTTAGTAAGAACGTGATTGGTACCTCCATTCTCAAACGGTTGGGTACTCCTAAAAGCTTTCTTACAAGCCCATTACAGACACGGCTCCTGCTACAAAGTAAAACACATTGCATTAAGAGCTCTTCATAATTATATGCAGTAACAATCATTTCGGAGAAGATACAGTTGACTGTTTTTCACATCCCTGCAGGGCAAACCAATTAGGACACAGCAAACGCTCTACTTCTTTTATGTGCTAAGATATTTTAGCATTACATAAAAGGATGAAATAGATGAAACATAACAGAATGTTATTAAAAGATTATTTTATACAGATTTTAGGCAAAGAATTTGCAATTTTTAGAACTGTTTGATGACATAATCCATGTACCTGAAACTGAAGTACATTGTTAAAGTGAAAGAGATTTGTGCCTTAAAGGAAATATGTTGTGGCTTTGCATATACTTTTTTCCTTTGTTTGTTCAGAACTGAGAAAATTTAAATATACTGAATCTACTTTTGTGAAATATTGCAAATTGTATCAAGTTTGCTATAAGCTTGAGTGTTCAAATTCCAAATTAAGTGTTTGCAGCTAGTCTTTAGCTAGCCTGAGGTCTGGTTGTTATTGTTTTATAGGTTCAGTGGTTTTTCTTTAAGCCCAGGAAAATTGGTTGGTTCTGCCTGCTACTGGGGAGTGTTTTCCGGTAGATAACAAGCAGATACAGTGTTGTAGGTTGTGAATATTTATTTCACCTTGGTCAATAACTAGGAGGTTCATGCCAGTGATGGGGGCTGGGGGAAGTGATAAATATTTCAGGAGACATTCTACAAGGATCCTTACCTCCCAGGCTTTGCCTGGAGAGATTGTGGGTGTGTGAAGGATCCAGGCATTGCCTCCAAATGCTGCTGCCCAAGGAGAGTGAGCAGAATCTAAAAGGTCCTTTGCTGAAATTTCAGGAAGGTGGATACTAAGGGGGAGCACCTTCAGATGAGTTTTCCCAATCTCTCCACTATTACAGATTGCCAGCCTCAGCTTATTGGTTCACTGCTGGTCTGTGAGAGGGGCTAAAGATATTTGAAGGTAGTTGTCATTCTGGCCTAGTACTCAGTTCTACATTGTTTGTGGCAGAGGCAAAAATACAACAAGTTGCTTTTGAGCTGAGAGATTTTTGCTGTTGTTTTTGGATATCCTGTACTCCTATCCCTCGCTCTGCTGGACATTAAGCCAATACATTTTGAAAAAGGAGATTAATTGAGTCAATGGGGTTGATTTACTAACCTAAACACACACACACACCAGGTGTGTGTGATTTTCACACAGCAAAACGTATTTATCAACCAAAAAGTCTCTAAAAGCATATTTCCACTAATGCCATATATGGAAAAATCATGCACATGATGCATATATAATGCTGCTTCACAGTTTAGACAAAAATGGTTAGCTCATGCATTTACATTCCTGCATTCATCAACGCAAGCAACATAACATAGAGCTAATTTACACCACATTACCTTGCAATTCATTGCAGGGCTTTGAACAACACACCTGCTGGGTGTGTACACATTACAAAGGTGTTTCGATTCCTCCCATAGATCATGCTGGGAGGGAACACACTACAGAGGTGTAT
>NW_017306302.1:1209630-1210325 GCF_000935625.1 Nanorana parkeri | reverse complement strand
AGTCAATGGGGTTGATTTACTAACCTAAACACACACACACACCAGGTGTGTGTGATTTTCACACAGCAAAACGTATTTATCAACCAAAAAGTCTCTAAAAGCATATTTCCACTAATGCCATATATGGAAAAATCATGCACATGATGCATATATAATGCTGCTTCACAGTTTAGACAAAAATGGTTAGCTCATGCATTTACATTCCTGCATTCATCAACGCAAGCAACATAACATAGAGCTAATTTACACCACATTACC
Organism: Nanorana parkeri; assembly: GCF_000935625.1. Classification (NCBI taxonomy): domain Eukaryota; kingdom Metazoa; phylum Chordata; class Amphibia; order Anura; family Dicroglossidae; genus Nanorana; species Nanorana parkeri. The sequence goes on along the minus strand of NW_017306302.1, from coordinate 1,210,067 downwards.
TTGCAATTCATTGCAGGGCTTTGAACAACACACCTGCTGGGTGTGTACACATTACAAAGGTGTTTCGATTCCTCCCATAGATCATGCTGGGAGGGAACACACTACAGAGGTGTATACACATGCGTGGTGTGTTTAAAAGGTTAGTAAATCAAACCCAATGTCTTTCCTACAGTCGCTGCTGGTGGGTCAGTGAGTATTTTATGGTAGCTGTAGGCCAGATCATGGGTAAAAGGGTCAGGAGGGTCTGGAAAGCAGACATAAGAAGCAGCACCTCCTAAGGAAGTTATTGTGCATAATTTTAAGTTTTAGACAGCACACTGATCTCTAGTCTTCTGTTTACATGTCATATCTTCTTTGCGGGAAATGCCTGTTGCTCACAAAACTCAATAGCTCAAGACTCAAATTACACACAGAACATGAACTGAGTCTAAACAGTT
>NW_017306302.1:1203589-1209614 GCF_000935625.1 Nanorana parkeri | reverse complement strand
TGCAGTCACAGCATTATGCAGCTGCATGAACCCTCTAACATCTGACATGCCTATAATATGTTAACCCTCTGACCTGAAGTATGGTGTCTTTTTCATGGTTTAATAACCTCTGAAACTACAGAGTATTGCCCAATTATTGCCCTGGACACACTTATTTATAAAGCTAGCCATACAGTATCTGAATGCCACTAAGTGCCTGGACTGGTGCACCCAACTCATAAGGTGTAATGTGTGCCACTTCCAGACTAAAGGAGTTTCCTAATTCCATGCAATTTTCATAGACCAGTTTCAATATTTTGAGCACACTGGAAAATAGTTTGAACTGCCCTCATTTTAAAATTCATGCATGTCATTTCCTTTACAACCCTTACATATGCATTGCTAATGCAATCACACCTAAGTGATTTTTTAAATCACTCAGATGAGGTACAGTAAAGCCAATGCGCTATATTATAATACCATCTGTGTTTGATGTTTGTTTTCTGAAAGGTATGTTTGAATAAGTATACAGAAACACAGAAAATGATGAAGTGCACAGCGAACAGAAAGCCACTGAACTTCTTTTGATCTTTTGGACAGCTTCATGCTTCACTGAACAGTGACAGCAAAGTTCCACAAGAGCTTCCCTTTATAACATCAACAGAATGCTATAAAAACTTCTGGCAGCAGCACATGCATTATGAATGGGTGTTGTTCTAAGATAGCGTGTAGGGGGCTCCAATCTAATCTGACCCTGGGATTGAAAACCAGGTGTCTCTATTCATCGATGTCAATTTTTCATAGTTAGAATGTAACTGTCACCATTAATTAACATTTTATATCTAAATACAGAATAAAAAGTAAGCTCAATTTTTAAGTCACTCGCTTAAGTCTTTATTTTTATGAACATATTATGTTTATATATGGAATTGTGCATGACTGATTATAACAGTGAATAATATTAGAAGGAGCAAAGATTTTCATCATGACCATTATAAAGGAAGATTCTTTCATTTCTGCAAGTCATGTTTTCTCATTTGCATATTTCTGTAAACCTTAAACATAAACCTTAAACGTAAACATAAAAAGCTGCATTATTCTTTTTAATATATGAAAATGGTTGTCCACTTCAAAACAGACCTAAGTTTTGATCTTAATTTTAACAAAAATGCTTTGATAAATAGTCAATTAATTTAATAAAATACAAACTTTGAAATAAGCTCAGTAAATATAGTGTGAACTGTGAACTTCCAGTTCATAATGACAATTAATTCTTGATGTGTATGTAAACCAAAAATCTATTTTTCACTGTGTTTGTAATCAGGCCTCACTGTATACAGTTTTCATAAGAAAATTATTTTTTGTGAAAGTTTCTGTAAGTGTCTTACCTCGAGATTCTGCCAGTAATAGCACTTCTTTTTTATTGCAGACAACACTAAACCACTGTCTTGCAATTAGCAGCAGTGTTGTCAGACTCATGTGCCCTTGCCTTTAGTTGAATGTTGGCCAACTGAAGAAACTGGTACAGCAAGCTGATGACGCTGCTAGTAATGGCAAGCGTTGCCGGTCATAAAATGCTGTTACTGTCAGGACTTCCAGGTAAGAAACTTTGAAACCTTTCCACAGAAAAGTATTTGCTGAAGAAAACTGTATCTAGTGAGGCATGATGCCAATCATGCTGAAAAATTGATTTTGGATGTACATACAGTCTAACCTTTCCATCATAATGTTTCTGGTAACCAGTTTCAGCTCACTTATGGAAAACATGTGTAGCATGCTTAAATGTGCAACCACATCTTTATTTTTAAGACACCAGTTTGATACTGTATACAAGTTCATTTGGCAAAATAGTTGTTCAGCTTGCACAGCTTTAGATGCCCAATCACGTGCAAGAAAAAATAATAAAACAGGATTTTTGCTAACATATTATTAGGTGTTTGCCAACATTTACTTTGGTAAGTGAACAGCCTCTACTCTTTTACTCAAACAACCCAATGGTTTACAGGTTTCTATGGCAAGTACTCATGTAATTGTGTTTGAGCACTACACTGCTATGTCATCAGGAAAAGTAGTGTAAAGGAAAGTGGTGACACCAGCAGCTACTTAAGTACTCATATAAAGCTCTTGACAACAAAGACTTAAAATGCAACAGCAATGCAATAATTCACTTGATTAGAGTAGGGCTGTAAAAATAAAAAAGTACAAAAAAACGTTATTAATTTTCACCTAACATATTTTTTTTATTAAGGGACCAGGTATCTTTAATATGATAAATTGTCTGTTTTGATGTTACAAAGACAACAAGATTTAAAGAAAAGCAAGGTCTTTTCAATTCATAATACTAGCTACTTCTAACTAGACTACACATGTCCAACAAATTCTTTTTTGAACCATACTATGAAACTTTGCTGACATGAGAACATTTTATTAAATTGAATAGGTCTATACAAATTGATGACATCATAAAACAGTTGTTTCTCATTCCACTAACAGAACAGTGTTAAAACAGAAAGACTGCTTGAATGTTCTTTCAAATGTTTTTTTCCTCCAGCTCTCATTAATAAAAAAAAAAGTATTATCACCTATTGCTATTTTTATTGTTCTCCTACCTTTATTTCCTATAACGCGAGGGTGTGGACCATTTTTAAACAGTTTGAAAGATTACCAAAATGAGAGAAAAAAAATATTTTACATGTCAGGTTAAAGATACAGGCTGTGTTTACTATAAGGCATTCATGGGTCAGTGCCCATGGGCATCAGGGTAAGAGGGGTAGTGTGTAATGCGCAGGTAACTAAAAAATAGACGGTAGTGTGCATGCTTCATTTTTCAACCTGGCATGTGCATTTAACATACAGTATCTTATGACTGTTGCTTACCTGTAAAAAGCCTTCTTAGTGCAGATATCCAAGAGCCTTGCTAGGTGCTGCCATCTTGGATGGGATGTTAGCAACCTCAACAAGTAACACTCTATAGTATTTCCCTTCACTTCTACCCTGACAGCTATGTAAAGATTATGTATGGGTATTGAAGGTGAAGGAGCTGAGCCAGCACAGAGTTTATTAGACACTCTGAAAAGAGGAGTGGGCTATGATGTGCAAGGACAGAGGGGGCTGTGCTAGGGATTTGACTTTCCTGGAATAGCCAAATTTTAAAGCAAGCTTAAAGTCATATTAAAATCAAAAGGTTTTTGACCTATTTGTGATGAAAATGCTGTTGAAATCACTTACAATGAATGCTGCTTCTTTATGTTTAATTTCCTGCAGAATCAGCTAGTCCCCTGAGCACTGGTCCTGGCTTCCTGTTTTAGAGTGACTCTTTTGGCAAGCAGAGTGCTATGCAGTGACCTTTGTGTGTGTTAGTAAGCCGTGTGTGTCTCTACAAACACACAAGCACAACAAATCAAGCTACTTCCCTCTCCCCTGACCCCCTTTCCTCCATCCTCCCTTCTCCAAGGCAGTAGATGAACAGTTGCTTGACTCTGCACTGTCCTTTGTGATCTTGTACTAGACAAGAGGTTCAGGGAAGCTGAGCTGAGAGACTTGGAAGCAGCTGTTTAGAAATGCCTGGGCAAAAATGTAAAGAAATGCTTTGCTAGTCAATGTACAGTATATTTGTTTGATCTGCATTGATTATTGAAAAAAAAGTTTGAGAGTTTAATACGACTTTAAAGGCACATTGCAAGTGAATAAAAAACAAAAACCCCATTTATGCAAAGAAAACATTTTAGGTGAACATTTTAAGAAGAACTCCAGGAAAATGTTTTATTAACCCTTGCAGTGGGGCTACCCCCACATTGCAAGGGTTAAGTGCTCATTCGTGTCTGAAAAAAGGTATACTCACAGACCATCTGCGCCGGCTTGTTCTTAGACCGGTGACTAGAACGTCTCTCCTCCCCTGCTGCAGTGGTCTAAGAATCCTGGTATCATCATGATCTACATACTGCATAGACATTGTATAGAAGAGAGGACGCTGAGGAACAGTCCAATCTGTGCAGCAGAGGAGGAGACACATTTCAGTGATCATAGAAGCAGGGAGACCGCTGGGATGGTGTTGTGAGTATAACTTTTTTTTAGTAGTTAGACAAAAACAAGCACTTAACCCTTGCAGTGCAGGGGTAGCCCCACTACAAGGGTTAATCAATTTTTTTTTTACCAGAGTTCTTTTTTTGTGCCTTTACCTGCAAATGTTTAGGTTGGTAGTAGGGTCTCTTTAAACTTATTTTGGGTGAACTAGCCTTTAAATAAGAGCTCCTTTAAACATTTTTGGATTTAAAATGTCCAGATAACATAATCCCAATGTATTTTCAGAAATATAATAATAGTTTCTGTATTTAAAAAACACTTGTTTATGCATATTAGGCAGCTTCATCTCTAATGTTTAAATCTCATTAACACACTTTGTTTATTAAGAGTTTTTTTATTTTTGTTATTAATATTATTATTGCATTTACAGCAGTCAAAATGCAGTTCTTCCAAAACACTAAAGTCTTTCATTGCAATACCAAGTTCTGTTCTTTAGCTCTGTATCACTATTTACATTTGGACTGCAAATGTTTGCGTAGCAGACAAGGAGCAGCCATAACGCCTGCAGCTAATAAATGACCTAGTTACCAATCATGCGATTTCATTAATTTAATTACTCCTTTTGTGTATTGCACACTGATGTCATCATTTGCTGGCACTGTTCTAAAGACAAAGCAACTTCTAGTGTTTGGAGAAGAGAAATGTTTTTTGTTTTCACTTTACATTTTCAGCCCAGTATGCTTTAAATATTTTTATGTTTAGTCATTTTTTTATATTATTTATATGCTTTTTGCCAAAATGGCTATTTTTTTGGCAATTTGACTCTGAGCTAAGTGCATGGCTTATGGTGTGCATTTTAGGATATACCTCCTGACTGCCTATATATCCCAGGAAAGTAATAGCTCAGCCACTGAGAAATCTATTAACTAGTGGTCAAACTGATTTCTTTTGGCTTTTGTCCTCAATACCGGCATAATATCACTATGACCTGTGAGAGCTGGGTTCAGTCTAAAAAAGCAACAATAACATCTCATGTAACTTTTTTGAAAATAGCAAAAAGTAAAAGGTGCATAGTGAGCAGGGCAATATACAAAACCATACAAAGGAGGTCCCCAGCACACTTTTAAGCTAGCCAGAAAAAAACGAATCTGCTTCAACTACTCAGGTTAAAAACAGAGTTTTTGTTGCATGCATTTGTAAATACAGGGATGTCCCTATAATGAGCAGCCTGAGGCGGTTATCTCAGGAAGCATCTCTTTGGGACATGTTGAGGGGGAGGGCCTTCCCGGCCAGAGCATCCCAGGTTGCTAAGAGCTATTAGCAGCATGTGACACTTCTGGCTGGCATCCCACCCAACTCACTGACCTCATTGGTTGCCAGAAGCTGAGCGGGGCGCTCTAATTGGTGTCCCACTGAGCTCTTGGCAACCAGTGATGTCAATGACCTGGGCGGGATGCTGGGGAAAGGTAAACACCAGCACCCCTGTGTTGCGATATATCTTAGTGGACTTTTTCAGACACACATAGATTTGCAATAGAGACGGAGGTTTTGTTTGTTTGTTGATAGAAACTTGGTTCATACAATGGAAGGGCCCACCTAAACAAACCAAAACTGGTTTTACACAATGGTGTAGCTTGTCCTGTATTGATTTGTATCACAATGGGATGGTGATCGTAAATAGTCACGCCTTGCCTGGTCAAGACTCAAATCAAATCTTGACTACTGATGGCAATTTATGGTACAACGCTGCCACCTAGAGGTGGGAAAGTGAAATGTATTGCATTTTCCTAAAGGTGAAAGGGGCGTCGTTTCCAAAGTTTGAGGCCAGTTTTCTCTCAATAAAAAAGCGAGTAGTTGAAAGGTTGAGGAGCTCAGCACTTCACAAGACCAGGGCTTCACAGGAGGGGGACAGTACGAGGGCGCTTCACAAGACGAGAGGACTTGCTTCAAGACCAGGACATACAAAGGATACTGCAACGAGAAGCCATTCTTCCTAGGCCAAGTCCTGCTCATCACGGAATTT
>NW_017306302.1:1201966-1202778 GCF_000935625.1 Nanorana parkeri | reverse complement strand
ACTATGCACCACCAGCATCAACCGCCTAAAGAGGAGAAAGCTCTAGGGCCATGCCTGTGTAAATACATTTGGAAGGCACACCGCTTCTTCATGGTATCTGATAATTGTGGTCCCTAAAGATGGTCCTGCTGGATTAGCCGAAATTTCAGCCGTGGGTGGCCCTGTCATCACTACCTGGTTTGGCAAAAGTCACTTTAAAGATGGAATGAGCCAATTATCAGCTGAAAAGTGACTACATCCAATCAGATGCAACCACTGTTTGGGTATTCGGGTATATATGACAATAGCAGTATTAAATAGATGGCAGTGTGGATGCCACTGTTGCCTGAAGAGTAAATTCTTTAAACTAAAGGCTTATTATGTTTATCAAGCCTCCAGCTTACAGGTGATCACTATGTCACCATTGGCACAATGATCACATGATCAGAAACTACTCTAATTGGGTTCCAATCGTCAGTGGAGAGAGAGAGTTGTAGATGAAAGCTGGGATTGAGAGCCACTGCCAATGGTTCCCAGGGAGAGGACGTTTATTATGCCTAGTGCTGGAGCATTTTATTATATAGATTGCAAGGGCAAAAAAGGGGTTAAAGTGTCATTAAACACGGATGTGTCGCCCAACTCACTAATGTCACCGGTTGCCAGGAGCTCGGCGGGATGGCAATCAGAGCATCCTGCTCAGTTCCCTGGCAATTGATGATGTCAGTGAGCTGGGCAGGAAGCCAGACAGGGCATTACAGGTTGCTAAGAGCTCTTAACAACCTGGGATGCTGTGGCTGCCCCTCTGCCCCCCCCCCGCCCCACACACACCTGCT